>NC_052516.1:20168256-20468256 GCF_014356525.2 Nilaparvata lugens
ATCTTCTTCAATTATATCTTCAACAAAACAATAAACTTTGTATCCAATTTACAAAAATATAATCACGCGTAAGGTAATTAATATAAGGTTGGTTTAAAACTTAATCCTTGATCCTATAACCCTCTACAACTATAACCCTTTATCAACTAAATTGAAATTATGAGAATAGTTTGTAAATAAATATGTGTCATATGATGTTATTCAGCTAAATTACTAATCATATGGTGTACATGCGGAGTTCTAATAACGTATGGAGATTATTCTAACCGAGTCAGCTGTGTTCCGTTCATTTTCTTCTAAACACAAACGAGGTTCCTCATTCAAATCTTACAAACGAGGTTCCTCATTCAAATCTACATTGAATAGAGTGGCCTCTCCAGGAGTTTATTTTGCTTAGAAAAAGTCCTGTTTTTCTATATATTTTCCTGGAACGACTGTTGAAGGGTACCTCCAGTCCAGTGTCGGGTCTTATATTGTTGCTGTATATATAACATATTTTTTGAAGCTGCTACTTTTCTTATTCCTCTTGATATACATCAGCGAGCACATTACATTATTAACTATGCACGAGTGCTGAACTACAAAAATTCCTACTTCAATTACTCCACAATACTAATTTTATTTAAAATACCTTTCAAGAATATTCATTATTTTTAGAAATAATTGGAAATATATAAATTTATGATTGCAAGTACGATATAATTTATAATACATTTTATCTATATAAAAGCGAAATGGCACTCATTCACTCACTCACTCGCAGAACTAAAAATCTACCGGACCAAAAACGTTCAAATTTGGTAGGTATGTTCAGTTGGCCCTTTAGAGGCGCACTAAGAAATCTTTTAGCAATATTTTAACTAAAAGGGTTGTTTTTCAGGGTTTAAAGTTTGTCTTTTAGCATGTATATTCTTCTTCTCCCAATCTCTTAATTATAATTGAAATTTCCATATCATATTGTTACTATAGAACTATAATCTAGATAGAGTACCTCTTCGAAGCAGTTAACTGGCAACTAAATTAATAATTTTGTCAGGTTGGCATTAAGTTGAGTTGACTTTGTTAGGTTGGCTCCAAGTTGAAGATTTAATTGCATTTATCGCGAAAAAATTGATTGGGCACTGCTACTTCAATCCTGGGGATATTATATTACTAGCCATCAGGCTCGCTTCGCTCGCCATATCCGTTTAGTCTGGACCCCCGACTAGATTGTCCTAACAATATGATAAAAATGCTCAAATGAAAAATTCTCGCTGCTGATCTCATTCTTGGACGATCCAGTCGGGGGTCCAGGGGGCTCCGCCCTCTGGCTAGACGGATATGGCGAGCGAAGCGAGCCTGACGGCTAGTTATTTATATAATAAACAGAAGAATTCGCTTAAATACATTATGGGATAGGAAATTCACGAATGACGCATCATCATGTCTGAACTACTGGACTGATTAACTTGAATTTTGCATATTGATTCATAATCTACCGAGGATGGTTATAGTCCTATTTTAAATTCTTCAAGATTTCATTAAGTCATTTTTTCAGTTTATTAAGTATTTACTCAGAGCCTTGAGGAGCACGGGTTACCTGCTAGTTATTAATCATTTAATTAATTCAATCAATTGATTAGATAATTAATTAATATTGATTGAGTGACATCATCGAATTGTCAATTTTCAATGGAACAGTAGGATGACGTCACTTGAACTCGGTTAAATTGAATAGAAATAGAAGTACGTGCAGCCGAATATTATAACATTTTTTTTATAAAAAGTAATAGACAGTATTACCTTGAAAGTAGGCGACAGGTAGTTTTTGAGGAACCAGAACTTGACTGGAGATTTGGTGTTCTTCAGAACACTCAACATCATAATTCGAAGGAATCTTTCGTACAAATGTCCTGAAGCTACTGAGAATATGTTGATAGTTTCTGCTTCAACCTGCTCCTCTTTTGTACTTCCAAAAGTGCTGCAAAAAATTGCGTGAATTTTGATTTGAAAATTTTCATTATTCACAAATTAACAATTGGAATGTCAGATACAACTTAATGTCATCATCATCATCATCAGTGTTCTGCCCTAGAGCAATAAATGATTCCTCCTCCTTCTCCATTCCTCTCTGTCATGTGCGATTCTCTTCAGCATGAAGCATATTTCCTCATCCCTGATACAAAAGTCAAATGTTTTAGGAGTAAGTTTGAGTTTCTTTTCAATTTTAAAAATATTCAATTATTAATACAGTATTTTCAATTCATCAGTGATGATTTAGTGAAGTATAATTATTTAATTTGGTTTTCAACTTTTCTAAATTCCTAGTTTATAAATATTTTGGACTCAAAATTGGACAAAAATCATGAAGTGTAAACATAACCTATTTGTGGACAATTTCTATCTAAATTTGGGAAAGGAACAGTTTTGGGCTTCAAGCCTGTTGTTCCTTTGCCAATCATTCATAGTTGATAATTATATTGTATATATCAATGTATAAATAAATGTCAGAGGAACAAAATAAAATTTCTCTGTCCATCTGTAAAGCGGTTTTTCTCGCAGATGTACGGCGATGCCACAGTCACTATCGTTCAGGTTTTCGACTGTGAAGACGTATCTAACATGTGAAACTTTACGTTAGTGGCAAGCCTAAGAATTGCTATAGTGAGATGAGAGATACACTTCAAACTATCTGTCTTCAAACTATCTGTATTTGGTAGAGAGTTAGTGGGGAGGATATTTTTAATATTCTTCCCAAAGAATGGACATTGATATGTCCAAAGCTCCGCCAATTTATGTAGATGCATAACAATATGATTATTATCTATAGTTATTATATTACAAATTGCTTTTTCATATCATATACAGTTCAATAGTTATTTTCTTAGTCTATATTATGTAATTCATCTATAATTTTGCTGTATTGTAAGCTATTGTATATAAGTGTATAAGCCAGTATATATTGTAATCTACATAAATAAAGTACTCAATCAATCAATCAATCAATTCTTTATAATATTAGTACCAACGTTTTTCATTCAATCAATGTTGACAGATCTAAGTGGAACTGATTATAATTATATTATATATCTCTTATATAATAAATATGCTTATATTTCCCAAATAAAATTGATGAAATATTTGCGATCTCAAGATATCACCTCATTGATATCATCGACCTCACCGGCCAATGCCGAAGGAAGTCAAAGCATGTTTTAAATTGAAACTTTCTAGTTTGTCAAAGTTTAAAAATTGAATGAAATACTCTATCCTCGATTCATAACATTCATAGGCACGAGCTTTGTTCGTCATTTAATTGTTTACTTAAATCTACAAGCGGTTCAAATTACGGTTGAATGTTAAACAATTTTTCAACATTCTGAAAGTTATTATTGATATGAAAGTTTGATGAACCGGGTCAGGACAAGGACTTTAATAGTTTAATACAAACGTTTACAGTAATAACATTCCAAAAACACACACTTTTCAAATATATATTCACACCTCTCGGGTTAAAATAGATAGAGACTAACCAACTTCTTACAAGAAAGGCCCATAGAGAATTTACTTACTACAATATTATAAAAAAATTCAGGATTTTCATGTAATGCAAACCGTATTGGGCTACTCTATTCTATGCTGGATTTCTAACACTATAAAGTAGCAAAGCTTATACCTATTGTTACAAGTGGACGTGTAGGGGTAAACAATTTCTTGTGGGATTCAAGTATTGGAAATTTGAAATTCTGGTGCCAAAACTCACTGAAAAATAATCCTATTTTTATTGGTGCATACTTTAGTAAGAGGGTGTTCGAGTAACCTACAAAATTGAAGAGATTGCAAAATTTTACCGGTACATCAAATATTAGAATTCATGTTTTTTTAATAAAAATATACATTTCTTTGTTCTATGTGGGGAAATACATTTACAAGGTCAAAAATTACATGCCTAAGTTAGCAGTGTAATAAAAACACCGATTGTAGTGATTGTAGTGAGGGGTAGGCTTAAATTTAAACTTACCGAATTAAATTTTTGTATGGAAGAACACTGAATGGAAACCAGAAATATGATTTAGTCAATACTATTTCACAAGATATAATTATTATGACATTTATAGATTTTGAATACAACTTGCAATGTATGAGCAAACAATTTGTTGAAATATGATTTAGTCAATACTATTTCACAAGATATAATTATTATGACATTTATAGATTTTGAATACAACTTGCAATGTATGAGCAAACAATTTGTTGAAATGTTACAATAACTATTCGATTTTCAATAGCTTCACCTGGTGATCACACTCCATGGTAAACTGGTCATATAATCTTTTCATGATGATTTCAATATACATATAGTAATAGTAATAGTCTACAGATAAAACGAGTAGACTACACTTGAAACTATCAAGTTTATTGGGAAATAAATTAATTTTCCCAAACTATACAATAATCAATTAGAATATCACAAAACAGCTTGATATAAAAAAGCCAATGATCACAATTTTAAATGAGTGAATGGCAACTGGCGACTAGATTAGTGAGCATGTTAAGCGACTCAAGTCATTAGGTCCGAGAGACTGTAGTATCTGCGACTGGAGTCACGCTAGTGTGATTAGAGCCTAATTAAATAAATGACAATGCAACTATACTCTATACAAAAAAACTTTTGACTTGGGAGGAACATGTGCAGCAGAAAAGGCACACAGAGGTGGGGATACAACGGCGGTGATGTTGCCGTTCTGAACCGGCCAGCATTCTCTAATTTCTAGTGAGTATTCAAGCGCTTATGTTAAACTTACAGAGTTTCCTCTCTGAAGCCATCAGTCGACTGACTAATCGACAAATTGACAACTGCGCTTCTAAATATCACTCTATTCATCACTGTAATTGGCTGATCTCCCTCCATTTCTCTGCGCCGCATATTCCTCCAAGTCAAAAGTTATTTTGTACGGAGTATAATTATCCAATGAATTTAACAAAGTGCATGAAGAATGAATGATTTATCGGAACGGAAGAGAAACGAATTTTCAATTGTAACGAGAAAATGAGATGTGATAATGCTGACCTAGTGATGGAGTTCCAGAGGCCAGGCTGACTGTCATCGTCCTCGCCGAGGAGGTCCATCCCTATCTTGTCTGGCTTCTTGGTGACTCGCAGCTTCAACACGTGCGACCGGAACGAGCTGATCAGCACCTTGATGTCGGTCGAGTTCACCGGCGTATCCGAGCCTTCGTGACTGCAACAAACCGTGACAGTAGTTTCTTTTCAAGTTTTGTGTGGAGTAGATTAATTAGATAAATTCGAAATTCTAGTTGATACCGGTACATTTAATTGGACTTGAAATTGTGTGCAAATAAAATCATGTACTCTACAAAATAACCTCTAGACTGTTCATTTTGAATTAAGTTTGGAAACAGTTTTGGGTGAATGCTCAAATGCCCGTTTACACCTTAACTGTATCTATTCTCTATGAATAAATCAATGAATAAAACATTGTTAAATATAGACGGTGGAAGAGTGGCTGATGATGAATTTGGGGTTGGGAATGTATCTCACACATCTTTCCCTCTCACTCTGCATTCATAAGGCCACTGTAGAGAATGTTCGAAGTGAGGGTACTGGTTGCCGAGAGCAAACTGATGAAACTATTCTCCCCACCCTAAAAGATGCAGTTGTGTCTCATGTGGTGGCAGTCGAAGGTTCATGCAGTAACTCATAAGTATGGGGAAAGTGGTGTTTCTCCGTCCATAACAACACCTTTTGAAGCGCTAACCTAGCCTGAACTAGGCTACCCTAACACGAACTAACCTTTTTATCTATCGAATTAATGTTTTATTTACTTATCTTTCGAATTAATGTTTTATTTACTTAACCACACATTCGAAAACACACAAATCAATCATGAGGATGGTTTTGAGAGTAACAACAAACTCAGCCCAAAACACTGTTCCTTTCCCACATTTTTATAGAAACATTATGAAAAAGTAAGTTATGTTTCTTTCTAACATAAGATGACACTAGTTTTTCAATAAATATGTGGATTGTAAAATACGCTTTTAATTCTAGTTCCCAATCATTAACGTTGAAGCAACGAATTAAAGAATTTCTGTTTTATGAAACACAGTATGAACTGAATTTGACTACAATATAAAGACGGAATTGCTTTTTCAAATGTTGAAATATTCCTTTCAAACTGACTGCCGGCTGCTACATCGCGCTCTTGGAATGAATAATCGAATAAACAAAAAAATTATAAAAATAAATAACCGAAGAGCCCAGAAACTGAATAATCTTAAGAACTAAATAGCCCCAAAACTGAATAATCTAAAAACTGAAAACTAATAACCTGAATACTATGAAAAAAAATTAAAAAACCTTTAATGAATTTGAGTCAGCGTGTTGATTGTTACCTAGTGATATCGAATATCTCAGCTGAGCGGCCCTGCCTCAACCGTAGCAGCCATGCGCCAGGGTTGGCCTTGAGTTGGAAGTAGCCGAGGTTGGCCATGACTATGGTATCGACCACCACTGGCTGCGTCTCCGTGCCCAGTGTCATCTGCAGGCCACGCGGTGGGTTGCCCATTGTTGCCTCGAAGCAGTGCCCCTCCAGCAACAGGTGCTCCAGCTCGAATTGACTGCAACACATAATATATTCACTTCAAGAAACAGTTTACAGAATGATGTAAAATGCATCACATAAACCACAAAAATAAACAATGGTAATACAGTATTTCACAAAAAATACCAGCTTATCATTATCATGAAACTACAAGAAAAAACATCCGGCACATAAGATTCCCTTGTGGTCCACACCAAGTATTCATCATAACAAAAAGTCAATAGACTATAAACGTATAATAACTAAATCATTTTACAAAATGAGTATCAATGCCCCTCCAGCAACAGATGTTCCAGCTCGAATTGGCTGCAACAACAACTATCCATCTATTGATTCCTTACAAAATTACAGAAAACAATGAAATAAGAGTAGCTCTTATCAACTCAGGATCAACTGAGATTTTGATGAAGTGAATTCACTCATGAAGATATCAGGTTTCAGTTCAACAAAATCTCAGTAGATCAAGAATCGACCCGCGTACGCAACTTGATTACGTCCAGTTTTTAGAAATTCAAGTTCCTGTTTCTTTCAGAAAGTCCAGTGGATATAGTATCATATATTTAATTGTAAAATTATCAAAAAATCTAAATAGCAGCATATTGCCATTAAAATCAAAAACCTAACCCCTAACCTAAAGTAACTATATTACCCTATATTGGTCAATATAGTTACTGTACCCTAACCTAACCTTTAATTAACTTCTCACCAATCCCTAACTAGGGTGCAACGGTGTAGCTGACTGTGCATCAGCCTGCAACGAAAACTTGACGAACTGAGCAGCTCATCTTCCAATTTTTTTAGTATCACAAGGATAATTATTGTGAAAATAGGTACTTGATGAACTGATGCACTCCCACGATGATATAATGATATGATTTTGATATTTTTAAATTACTGTGTTATTGTGAAAGTGATGATGTGATAAATACTAAACTAATATTGTATACTAGAGATTAATAATAGTGCAACAACCAAAACTAGTACCTAGATTGATAATAGTGCAACAACCGAAACTAGTTCTAAAATTGTTCTAATAAATCAGTGGATTTGACAATATCTTGTCCTTTTGATATAATTTGATGATCTTCTTCATTATATTATCACGTTTCTAATTATTATTGTTAAGATGCAAATTATGATTTGATTTAAAATAAATTATTAAATAGCTGAAACGTGTTAGCAATAGATTATCAAAAAGAGCTTTATTTCGAAGTAACAGTGTAAATTTAAAGTATTGTTCTCACTATAACCTTATAACCTTCGTGTCCGGTTTCCGAGTAGGGAAATTTGGACTATATACGGCGAGGTGGAATATATACGGCTTTGGGTCTCCCCATCATTAAAAGACATACGACAATATTATAAAAATAATAGATTACCTGTGAACAGCACTCTCGACCTCCTCCAAGCGTATGTTGTCAAGGTCGTAGGGACTGACAATGCTCTCTACGAGCCAGTTCTCAGGCACATGCATGTTCTGTGTGAGCAGCGGTGCACCCGGCATGTTCGTGAACTTGGCGTACGGACCGGAAGCAAGGTGCCCGTCCGCAGTGAACTGCACTTCCGGTTCCAACACGTAACGGTAGAAACTGCAAGCAATCAATCAATGAAAAATACATAAAATTTTGTTGTCATTAGGCAATATTGACATTAGAAAAAGTCTAATCTATTATTAAATTTACAAGTGCAGTTGATACCTATGCATAAAACATCATGTTGGAAAGTTTGTGAATTTTCTACTTCGCATCATTTTCCATCTAACCATGTAGCCTGAATATTGAAAAATATACAGTGACTATTCCAATGCTTTTCAATTTAACTCCTTTATCTGTTCCAATTTCCTACGGACTATTTTCGTCCGACCGACTATAGTGATTCATTTTCCTTGATGACACGCTGATTTCGGGTATTCATCCCATTATAATGTGTCCAAATCAACGTGTGTCATTAAACACTAAAGAAAACAGAAGGGTACTAGTGGTTTTGAGTTATCAAAGAAATAAAAAATATACTAAACATTCCATATATTAATCACTATTCTTTTAAAATAGGAGAAAAATATTTTTAATAATTCATTTTGACACTTGAAAATGGCATGAGTGCTTTAAACTAGTTGTGTTTATATAAAAAAGTTTAAAAGGGTAATAGTAGTTTCTATAATTAGATATTTCTTAATCCACGAACCAATCTCTTGAGCGGCATGTCGCTGTTCTTCTCATTTTTATTGTTTAATTAGTCACTTTGATATTTAGTTAACGATAGATAATTTAAAATATTGTGGGACCGGACTCTCGAGTTTTGTCCCGGACCGACAGAGTTTTGATTGACTAAAACTCTGAAAAGTCATAAGTACCTACAAATTCGCATGTTTAATTTACTATCAGATAATGATAAGCAGTTACCATTGAAAACGTTTTGTATTGCTGTTGATAAATGGCTCAAGTCTGAAGTTTTCTATTCTGTTAATGAGTACCTGGAATATTTCAATGTGTATGTGTAAATTTGATCGTTTGTATAGTCTACCTTGTGATATTTTATCTATTATTGACGAGGCCTATTGCTTACATTTTGTAATGTTGTTTTATGGCCGATAAAATTCTTGATTCTTGACTCTCCATTTTATGATTGTTTCTCTGTTGTATGAAGTATTAATAAATAATAGAGAAAACCAACCTCCAGATACATAAATATACGGAAATATATGTAAATAGATGGAAAAGACGAACGAACCTCTTGAGCGGCATATCGCTGTTCTTCTCGAGGCAGTTGAGGAAGATGCGAATGTGGCAGTTGACAACATGCCTCAATACAGTCAGGATGGGCGCCATTTTCTGAGCACCACGTGACACCGGATCCACAATCACTGTGATGTCGAAGGCCGGCTGCTCAGCCACCGCCGCTGGCAGATGGATTACACTGCAATCAAACAGATAGATAGATAGATTTTTGTCTTTTATTTTTACTTTATAGCATTACAAAAAATTATGTGGGCGAAGTTGAGACAATAAGAGACCCCTCTTCCACTTAACCCACGGATCCACTTGAACAGACAGAGTTACGATAAGCAGTCATTTGTAACTCAATACAAGACAAGATGGTAGATAAGGGCCAAGCCACATGAAGCATTTGTGTACTGGCGGCGGACGAGCCGGCAGGACAGGAAGCTCTCCGATTGGCTGATTATCAGCTGATTCCCGAGCGCCAGCCCAATCAGCTGATAATCAGAAAATCGTAGAGTTGATTACCCAGCTGATAATCAGCAAATCGTAGAGTTTCCGTCTCGTTTGCCGCCAGTGCAAAAACGCCACAATATGGCTTGATCCTAACATGCTGTTGTTTGTAATTCAATACAAGACAAGACGGTGAATAACAGTTATTTAAATACAAGGCAAGACGGTAAATGACAGTTATTTGCAACTCAATACAAGATGGTAAACTACAGTAATTTGTAACTCAATACTAACAATACAGTAAATAACAGTTATTTATAACTCAATACAAGACAAGACAATACTCAATACGGACTTACGTCCTCGGAGGTTTTTACCTAGATTTTTTTTCTATTTTATGTTTAATAAGATCGTAATTTTTCTGTATCGACTAGAGTTGAAATATTCGATGTAACTTTTATTTGCTGTACCCTATTTGTATTTGAGGAAAAGTAGATTTATTCATATCTGTAAATGGGTGTAATCTTTGTTTGCAGACAACTTTTACATGTCAATTTCCCTGAGTGATAAAAAGTAATTCAACCTCTCGATACACACAAAATATTTCCTCCATAAAATTAAACAGGTAAACTTGAAATATGAATGGTTCTAAATCACTTTCATATCTATCTGTGTTTGAAAGTAGTGACGAAACATAACCTTTTTGAATAATTATTATTAATCTACATTCCCATAGATAACTTTTTTGGACTAGTTTTCAATTAAAATTCGGGAATGGAATAGTAAGGGCTACAAGCCTGTTTTTTTTTCATTCCCTATCATCTTTTGGTTATGTATTTTATCATTGTTGAATAAATTATAAATAAGATGACTTATGCTTCCTCTCCAATTATACAGTACGATACTGGAAATATTCAGGAATCAGTCACATTTCGAGCCAGACACGAATAGAAAATACTATTACCACTCCGATCGAGAGAGAAGGCTTCAGCAGTGAAGTGAATACGACTATGTCACACCATAGTTGACGTATCCAGACATTTTGTTTATGCGCAGGGTACCTTTTTGTTCAATTGTGTCGTGTCTTGCCAAGTGTAACATCAAGCCATGTGGATAGTTCTATATTTATTAATAGCACTGATAATAATGGTGATGGAAATCATCAAGTAACTGACCTATGCTTTTCGCCGGCAGCCTTGACCTGGAAGCGACTCTTAGTTTGCGGTCTGGCCACCAAAAGCGACACTGTCTTCATCAGCACATCACTCGACACCATGTCCTCTCCCGGCTCCACACCTAGTGACCCATTAAATAACAATCAAACAGAATGACGATACGCATACCTAATCTCTATATTGTCTATTGACAATTGTACAATTGTCTATTTTTGTCTTTTATTCATCTCAAATTTGTCGAATATACTGTCTTAATTGTCGAATACATTGAAAAAATATATAGGTACCTCTAATCTCCAAATACCTACAGGGTTGCCAAACCTGAGGCCTGCAAACGGAATTAAACAACATCTCACCAAAGGTGATCACAAAGCTTGACTACACAGAAACTCGCCCATTTGTACGCTATTCTCTTCCGAGCCAGTGACGCTCCTGTCGATTTTTATAATCGATTGATTAAATATATCGAAATACGAGGGTCATTTTTTTCAACCTCCGATTGGCAATACATAAAATATGATTGTAGGTCTATAAAAATTTTTTTTTCACTAAAAGTTTCTTACACTCATGATTAATCTTCAACATGATTGCCGTGAAAGTTGAGGCATACCAGTGGATTAGCCTACCAAAACCATCTTCTTGTAATGCTGCCGCCAAATGAGTTCAAGTGGGTTATGCCGTTGTTCTGGAGCTCTTCGTTAGTTTGGAAGCCCTGCCTTTCAAAGCCATGTCCTGAGTTTGGGGGAAAAGTATAACTTACAAGTGATCAAGTCAAATTTTCATGTTGAGTGATCGAAATTATCACATATGATTTGCTGAAGAAGACGTTTGAGTGCACCAGCACTGAGAGGCCAAATTTTCATGGATCACGTCGGATCAACTAACGTTCTTGAATTTTCAACACCATTCACGCACAAAATCATCACTCATAATGAATAATTCGTAAACTAGAATCATTCTTCATTCGATTTATGCTGAACTATTGCCCTTTGCTTGCAAAAACTAGTAACGCTGCGCAACTAGCACTTGGCAGTAAGCTCAAGTGAGGCGGCCATGTTTCTGGGTCTAGAACTCGACAGCAATTGACGATCTCGCCGCACCGATCACAGAGCATTTGGTGGAGTGATAAGCAGTTCAGCTCTGTGAAAATCACCCCCTACCGCTTTTCTGTGTCTTAAGATTTGTGATCGGAGGTTGAAAAAAATTGACCCCTCGTATTTAATATCTCTATATCGATATACTGTATTGAATATTTCTGTATCTATATATCAAATATCTGTAAATTGATAAATATCTAATATTTTGAATAAAAACGAGAAAGCCAGTATTTACTTACAAGTAAAGTGTAACAAGTATTTAAACTCCAAGTAAACCAATGTGAATAAAGCGTCGAGTTTACTTGTGACCATGTACTCGCCAACTCGAGGGTTTACTACGAAGTATTCACTCGCGAGACAACTGAATTTACAAGAAAAGCAAGTAAATACTTGTAGCGCCACACAGACTACTACGCATCATAGCTGTTGTGACTTGTTATGTTTTTGCCGCTAAACGCCGATTGCATGTGAGTGCAAAATCTACAGCACCAATGACAGTCGGAATGCGAAATGTTGAAGCCCAATCTGCCTTGGCCTGATCCATATCTTCAATAGTGCGTGGAAATTTAATCCAATCTTCAGACTTCGACACTATTTTATCCAATACACTTGAAAATGTTCTGCTGGCGGTACTTCTTTCAACCCTCATGTCGTTGGCAACACCACTTTGTGATCCTGGATCACTAAGGTATCTCAGAAAAATTTCCATCTTTTTCCGTGCAGTTAATCCTTCACCCCTTGCATCAGAGTTTTCATCAAGAAAGTGCGAAGTGAGAAAATCTACGTTTTTGCTCTCAAACCGTATTAGTCCCTTAGATAGATCGGGACTTATATCACGGTGGTCTCTATAAAGTTTCACACCACGCAGGTTCATAAATGCAGCCATCTCTCGGGTACAAGTAGTACGACTGCAAGTCTGGGATCGGGATGACTTGCGAATGGACGAGTATTTACTTGCTACAGAAGTATTTACTTGCGTTTATTCACACCAAAATTGGCATTTTTCGGGGTTTTACTAGCCTCTCAAGTATTTACTCGCGAGTTAGAGTGAATAGTTGTTTTATTCACTTCAATTTTGGGGGTTACTTGTCATTCAAGTATTTACTTGTCCTACTCGTTTTTATTGACACCGTCCTTTGCTAAATCGATATATCGAATATCTCAAAATTGATACATCGAATATATCTAAATTGATATATTGAATATCAAGACATCGTATACTCCAACATGGCCTCACCTTCATTGAGCGTCTTGTGAATCTTCTCGACATGCGCGGACAGACTGAACCGCTCCAAGAGGCCGTAGTCGTCGACAGTGAACTCCTCATCGTCGGCCAGTGGGCCGAGCAGTCGGCCATTGGTGATGATGCCCAGTTGCCCTCCCTCCAGCCAGGCCACCTGCTTCGCGAACGAACGGTGCTCCTCCACTTTGCGGTCCACTGATGGCCAGTCCACGTTCTATAATCAAAGTTAAACGAACTATGAAAACTATAAGAAATATAAGAACTAAAAGAGCTATAAGTGAAGAACTATTTTGTTTCTTTCTTCTGTGATTTGATATGGTGAATGATCATTTCAAAAGAGATAGACGATTGATTATTTGCCTTTATTAAGTGCGAAGTTAGGACTCTGTCACGCAAACCTGGCCCAGCATGGTAATGCCTAGTCCACATCCAGGCAAGCGTTGGTAAACCATTCATCCACTGGTGCTGGTCGACATTCGCCTTCATTGGGCCAACATGTAAATGCGGCATAAGAAGGAAAGATATTTAATGAAATTGACGTTATTAAGTCAAAGGAAAATATGAGAATGTATAGTTACCATTCTTCCTTTTCCAACATCTTCTATAGTAGATAGATGTGAATCAAGTCATTAGAAGTAAATTTAATCTGACAATATTAATTGTTGATTCTTCTTAATAATGATTCATTCTATCTCAAATATATTTTATTCGCAAAGAAAATATTTTTTTCATGATTCAATAATACATTTTCAGGGCTAGAGCTATATGCTTTGTCTAATGAAAGACAAGGATGGCAAACTTCTGTCGATTTTGGGGATTGAAAACTTCAATGTTTTCAGGGAAATTTGTAATTCGTACACCATTCATTTTTTTCAAAGTAATATTTATTTACTAAGTTATGAATAAATTGCTTGATAGAAAAATTGACCCCTCGTATTTAATATCTCTATATCGATATACTGTATTGAATATTTCTGTATCTATATATCAAATATCTGTAAATTGATAAATATCTAATATTTTGAATAAAAACGAGAAAGCCAGTATTTACTTACAAGTAAAGTGTAACAAGTATTTAAACTCCAAGTAAACCAATGTGAATAAAGCGTCGAGTTTACTTGTGACCATGTACTCGCCAACTCGAGGGTTTACTACGAAGTATTCACTCGCGAGACAACTGAATTTACAAGAAAAGCAAGTAAATACTTGTAGCGCCACACAGACTACTACGCATCATAGCTGTTGTGACTTGTTATGTTTTTGCCGCTAAACGCCGATTGCATGTGAGTGCAAAATCTACAGCACCAATGACAGTCGGAATGCGAAATGTTGAAGCCCAATCTGCCTTGGCCTGATCCATATCTTCAATAGTGCGTGGAAATTTAATCCAATCTTCAGACTTCGACACTATTTTATCCAATACACTTGAAAATGTTCTGCTGGCGGTACTTCTTTCAACCCTCATGTCGTTGGCAACACCACTTTGTGATCCTGGATCACTAAGGTATCTCAGAAAAATTTCCATCTTTTTCCGTGCAGTTAATCCTTCACCCCTTGCATCAGAGTTTTCATCAAGAAAGTGCGAAGTGAGAAAATCTACGTTTTTGCTCTCAAACCGTATTAGTCCCTTAGATAGATCGGGACTTATATCACGGTGGTCTCTATAAAGTTTCACACCACGCAGGTTCATAAATGCAGCCATCTCTCGGGTACAAGTAGTACGACTGCAAGTCTGGGATCGGGATGACTTGCGAATGGACGAGTATTTACTTGCTACAGAAGTATTTACTTGCGTTTATTCACACCAAAATTGGCATTTTTCGGGGTTTTACTAGCCTCTCAAGTATTTACTCGCGAGTTAGAGTGAATAGTTGTTTTATTCACTTCAATTTTGGGGGTTACTTGTCATTCAAGTATTTACTTGTCCTACTCGTTTTTATTGACACCGTCCTTTGCTAAATCGATATATCGAATATCTCAAAATTGATACATCGAATATATCTAAATGATATATTGAATATCAAGACATCGTATACTCCAACATGGCCTCACCTTCATTGAGCGTCTTGTGAATCTTCTCGACATGCGCGGACAGACTGAACCGCTCCAAGAGGCCGTAGTCGTCGACAGTGAACTCCTCATCGTCGGCCAGTGGGCCGAGCAGTCGGCCATTGGTGATGATGCCCAGTTGCCCTCCCTCCAGCCAGGCCACCTGCTTCGCGAACGAACGGTGCTCCTCCACTTTGCGGTCCACTGATGGCCAGTCCACGTTCTATAATCAAAGTTAAACGAACTATGAAAACTATAAGAAATATAAGAACTAAAAGAGCTATAAGTGAAGAACTATTTTGTTTCTTTCTTCTGTGATTTGATATGGTGAATGATCATTTCAAAAGAGATAGACGATTGATTATTTGCCTTTATTAAGTGCGAAGTTAGGACTCTGTCACGCAAACCTGGCCCAGCATGGTAATGCCTAGTCCACATCCAGGCAAGCGTTGGTAAACCATTCATCCACTGGTGCTGGTCGACATTCGCCTTCATTGGGCCAACATGTAAATGCGGCATAAGAAGGAAAGATATTTAATGAAATTGACGTTATTAAGTCAAAGGAAAATATGAGAATGTATAGTTACCATTCTTCCTTTTCCAACATCTTCTATAGTAGATAGATGTGAATCAAGTCATTAGAAGTAAATTTAATCTGACAATATTAATTGTTGATTCTTCTTAATAATGATTCATTCTATCTCAAATATATTTTATTCGCAAAGAAAATATTTTTTTCATGATTCAATAATACATTTTCAGGGCTAGAGCTATATGCTTTGTCTAATGAAAGACAAGGATGGCAAACTTCTGTCGATTTTGGGGATTGAAAACTTCAATGTTTTCAGGGAAATTTGTAATTCGTACACCATTCATTTTTTTCAAAGTAATATTTATTTACTAAGTTATGAATAAATTGCTTGATAGAAAAATTCATGTGGATATACTTAAATGATGAATTTAAATACATTTATTTAAAAACTCATACTAGCCTTTATTTCAACATGTACATAACTGAGTATATTTTACAGTCATCATGACAATAAAATTCACAATAGAAGTAACATAGATATTACTTTTAATTACTAATTTATTTAGGAACACAGTATTCATAAGGTCAACGCCTTAATTCAAAAATCTCTGATGCACTGTAAAAACACTTTTCGACAATCTTCAATTTATTCCTAAACAAAGGTTTGCTATCCATCACTAGGAGACTATATGGCAGTAAGTTTAATATTTTCTTACCTTTGTGGTCTGGACTTCCCTGAAAAAATTCGTTTTCGTATATTTATACAAGTGAGAATCTTATCCCTATCTTTTTGGAAACATTTTTTAATCAAAATTCAAGAGAGGGACAGTTTTGGGTTTAGCCTGCTGTTCTCTACCAATCATTGTAATAAATAACATTGTGAGACTGACCGTCAAATCATAGTCGCTGTGGTCCTTTTTGCCAGCCGCGATGTCGTCATAGTCGGCCAACATTCGCTTGATCTTGACAGCGGCCTGGTCGGCAGTGAGCGTCTCGTACGCCGCCACAACCAGTCTGTCCAGTTTCGTGTCCGAGGAAGAAGGATTCGCTATGAAGCCCACTCTGATCCGTCCGCTGCTTCTCTAAAAGTACAAATTTTAATTCAATTCAATTTATTCACACAAAGCTACAATGAGAAAAAAACAATAAACAATAACAGTTGAAAAAATTCAACTTCACTGATAGAAATACACTAAATTTGTCACTGATAGTCTGAAGCATTTTGTACATGTTTCGTATAATTAAAGTTGAGCAACTCTAAAAAACAGCTCTACGGAACAGATTTGGAAAAAACTCAGGTTTGATGATTCATTCTAAATGATTATGTGCCATCAAAGTCTGAATTTAACACTAAACTAAGATTAAATGAAATATTACATTCAATAGTAGTTCAATGAGTTTGTGTTTTAAACTCGGCATTCAACACATAAATGCGACCGTAATTAATTATAATCTACAGCAAAAAATATACAAGCAAGGAGTAGTAATTTGCATCAACGAAAAAGCTCATAGCAGAAGAACAAGAAAGCATTTTTTGACAATATTTAATTTTTATTTTCGTTCAAAAATTATTAAATGTTTTTAAATACATCCAGGGAAGGAGAGTAATTTACATTATTAGGCAGTGACTTGAACCATAGAGAAACAATAGCATAAGTAGATATCCCATGGTATAGGGCGTTTGTGTCGCAACTTTTACTGTTATCTCAAGCTGATAGTCCACGTAGTTCTTTCCTGTGAAGCTTTATGACGCTGGTAGTCTTTCATATTGTGCCGTTGATACAACACTCTTACCCGGTCAAAACAGTAAAAATCGACAATAATTGACAGTAATCGGCTTGAGATAACAGTAAAAGTTGCGACATAAACGCCCTATACCATAGGATATCTACTTACGCTATTGTTTCTCTATGCTTTTACTCACATAATTAGGGTCCATTTTATAGGAAAAAATTAGATTATGGAATCAATTAGATAGGATTGTCTGACCTTGGCATTACATTGGGCTGGTCCATAATGAAGTCGAGCACATTCATGGTGTCGGAGAGTTCTCCCTTGTAGACAGCCTTCTGCAGAGTCGGCGTTTGGATCATCACCTCCGAGAACACCGAGTCTTCGAAGTCATCGGCCGTCAATGTGCTTTCTGCCAGCGGAATACCGTTCAACAATACCTTGAAAAACGAATAGAAATAATCAATTGTTATTTGATTTTGTTTTTTATTTTCTTTATTTAATCAATTGTTATTTAATTACACAACTAGAACAGATGAAGAGTCCGGCTTCTCCCTACATTGAGGGAAGAATGAGAGAGTTACTAAAAAACATCTCTTAGCAGAAGCAAGAAAGGAGCAGATCTCCTTAACCAAAGAAACGTGAGACACTATATTTTCGGATTGGTATTGTACAAGTCAGCCTATTCTATTTTTATTATAATAGAGAAGTGAATCTTGTATGATAATTTTTTCATTTTATTTTCAATAATTTTTCGAATTAATAAATCTTATGGTTTGTTCAATAATTATTGTCTTTATCATTATAACCTTACACAAGGCTTCAAGTATTAGGTCTATAAAATAAAAGGGTAACGTAACACTTGATATACAAGAGGTAAATTGTATATCAAGTGTTACGTTACCCTTTTATTTTTAGATTAAGACTCTCCCAGAAAAAGAAAGCATGAGTTCGAGGAGTTCCGTTAACTTTATAAAGATAATTTTATACAAATTTATAACATATTGTCACCTGGTCATATGGGACATATATATGAATCATATATTTATCTCATATTGATCAGGATTTTAGAGTTTTAAATTGTAAAAGTTTAATGAACAGTGTGTCTTTGAACAATTTTTGTCATCGACAGAAAGATTGTTTATTTCATTTGTTGTCAAAATTAATGTAGCTTCTCTTTTGTTTTTAATAACAAACGTGCCGCTTGTGCGACAGATAAAAATATGTACTTGAAATGGCTTTCATGTTTGGCATTGACTGAGTTATATTTAATACCCCAAATTTTACTTTTGGTCTGTGTGTGAGCTCGTTTGATGGGACTGAAAGTTAAGTCCGGCTGATCCAGTGAAAAAGGCTAGATTTCGGTTCGTTTAATAGTACAGTTATTCTGTCACAGATCGGGCAGTATAAGAAATAATTGTATTGTTAAGGGAGACGGGTTCTGAGCCTATTCATTGGTTCAGTTAATATTTGTTCTTTTTTTTTAAAATACTAAAGTCGCGAAATACCAGTGGATGCCAAAGTGGGAAGCTATTTCAAAAAGGTAGGTGACTACTGAATCATTGTTCTTAAATTTTCATATCCACAAACATTGAATCATCATTAGCAGCAAGCGAGTGTTTTCCCCATTAATTCATATTAAATATTGTTTTATAATCAAATTAATCTTGTTTTGTTCAAATATATATATGTTAAAGATTCATTAATTAAAGTTCTAGTTATTCTGTTTTTTTTTTGTTATCATAGTTTTTTTCCCCCTACATATTTGGTGTAGGCACATCGTGCTTACAATATGACATAAAAAAACATATTTTGGATTCCATTATAAATCGAAATTCAATTAAGTCGGTTGAATTCGGTTATCTGGAGATACAGTTGGATCCTTCAAGGGTATACTTGAAATTACACGTATAATATCCATTCATTTCAAACAAGATTACGATGAACAAATTTGAAATATAGTTGTTTTCTTCCATTATAGTTCTCAAAATTAATTTGATGCAAAATGAAAATGATAGTATTCTTCACAGACTACAACAACTTTTAATGTTAAACGACTATAGATTGCTCCACTAAAATCGATTTCCTAGTATTGCTATAGGATTATAATGTAGTTCGGATTTAGGATTTGGATTACCTGTGGGAAAGTGCGGAATCCAGATTTCCTGACGAAATCAGCTGCCAGCTGCCGACCTGTGTCATAGTCGGTGTCAGCTCCTAGAACTTCATCCGGGTCCGAACTGGGGAAGCGAGAGCGCAACAATTTGTACACATCTCCCGGCAACACATCTCTGTCTGGCTCCTTGATTGACGCATACACCTGCAATTAATAGTTGACAAATTATTATAAAATAGTTGAAAAATATGCCTCAAGACATATCAAGACAAGTAGAAAGTCCAAAAACAGAGACCAACTCACGTCAGTGATAAAGCTGAGCGTCTCGAATAGTTCAAAGTTGTATTGGACAATTTTGAAGTTGATTAATAAGAGCATTAAGTTATCATCGAACATAGTTTGTATAAAATAAGCTGAGACTTGGCCCTCCATCCGAAGAAACTACAGGGTTGCCAAATGGTGTAAAATTGCAACTTTCTCAAATTCCTAATTGATAATTGGATGTAGAATATCATCCCCGATATCCTAGTAATGCTAAAAAAGTTTAGAGTTGAAAGATTAAAAGGAAACTTAATTTTCTTATGAAATTTGAATTATCGCGAAAATATGTTTCTCTTTTGAATATAACTTATATTTATTCTCCTCTCTATTGGTGTCTGGATCATTTTTATCCGACCTATGGTTATTTTTTAATGAATGATTATGTTCGTCAATGTCGAGACATTTCGAGCAGGAAACATTAAATTTTCGACATGCTAGGAACTCTTTTGTTTCGAAAGATAAGTGAGTAGTGAATGCGAGAAATTTTCTCAAAAATAATTGAAAATATTTTTTCAATTGTCAAAAGTAGTCAGTGGAACGTATGGATGGTTCAAAAAATATGTGTTGAAAAATTTGTTTCAATAGAAAATTTTTTGTTTCAATAGATAAGTGGGTAGTGAAGCGAGAAATTTTCTCAGAATTAATTGAAATTATTTTTCCATTGTCAAAAGTAGTCATTGGAACGTAAGGATGGTTCAAATAATATGTGTTGTAAAATTTGAAGTTGATTGATAAAAGCATTTAAAAGTTATCATTGAACATACTAACAAACCTACAAAAGGACGACTCAGAGCTCTAGTTTGAGAATTAGAATTCCTTAAGCGTATCGAGTCTCAAATCGAAATTAGGAACTCGCTACGCTCATGAGTGGGACCAACTCACGTCAGTGACAAAGCTGAGTGCGTCGAAGGAGTCCTTGGTTTCGGCGACATAGTTGAACGCGTTGAGCAGCGCCACGCCGGCGTGGTTGAGTCCCGTGCCCTTGGTCGAGTTGACGGCGAACACCAGCCCGATGCGCAGCGGAGACGAGTGCAGGTGGAACGATTCCGCCATCTTGATTAGCGGCCACACGGCGCGCTGCGACGGGTCTCCGATTATAACCTACAAACATCAACACAAATCACTGGTTAAATAAACAGTTAAATCAATAAAACAACAGTTCTAAAGAGATGAAAGATTTTTCAATAAATAAAAAAACTGCATTAATTTCACCTTTACAAAATTTTTTAATACAAAATGACAGAAAACGTTCATTATAAATTGAAAAAGATGAAGTAATCCTCTCAAATGAAAGCCATTTTCGTTTATATAATGGAAAATTTTCTATATTTCTCTGAAGCAATTCAATCAACTAAAATACTCAAGTTTATTAAGTATTATTATTTCTCTCAGTGTTCATGTACAATTGTGGTTCTACGTTAAATGCTTGAGAGGTTCATAGACAACGTAATGTAGATATTGAAGATGTTAAAAATTTAAAAAATGTATATCAAACACGCCTTTTAGCACATAATTCTTTATTCACGATAATTTTTTTTCATATTTATTTTATCATTCAATACGGCCACTGCATAGGGCCGTAGAAAGATTAATAAAAACACTTTTTAATGGTGTTGAACGTCAGTTGTTCGGAATTATGTCGGTGGAAGCTTAGGCAGGTTCACAGATTTGTCACGAAACTACTATAAGAACGAATATAGAGAAATGAACGAAATAGAATATACATTGAGACATAGGAATTATAGAACCCAGAGATATAATAATGCCTATGGTAAAAGAGCTCCAGAATTCAGAATACCATTTTTGTTAAATTTATTGCCATTAGAGTTGACAATGTTACAGAGTAAAAATGAGATTCAAACAAAACTCAAAGTGCACTCCATAAGGATAAATCAGTTTGATTAGTTTCAGGAAACGAGTTGTGTTTTGTTTGTTGTGTTTATTCGAGTTTATGAATTTTTTTATTGACTATCTATTATATTTTTTGAGTTTAAAATAATTTTAGTTTTTCAATGAAGATATACTATGATTTAATAAATATTTATGTTCAGAGTGAGTATCATTAGGTAATATCCCAGAGTGATTATCTTGTTAATTGTCGCTTACCAAGTAAAGTCTTTTTCTATAAGTCTTATTTCGTTTAGTTAAGTCAGTTTAAGTTAAGTTAATTTATGGTGCAATGGACAAAAGAGAACAATCAGTTACAAAAATGAAGAAATATAATCAGGTTAATTAAGAAATATAATTATTGTTATTGATTGTTTTTATTGTATGTAAAGGATTATTTTTATATATCCCTCAAATAGCTTACAGCTAGAGGGATATTATCGCACTATTGTAATACTCAAATAAATAAATAAATAAATAAATAATGAAATAACAGAACTGAAGTTTCGGGTTGAAACCAACACATCTTACTCAAATACACTTGTGTTGGTTTCAACACGAAACTGCAGTTCAAATTTGATTTCACAAAAATAAAAATGTGTTTTTCAATGCATGTTCCACAATATCAATGCATATTCAATACATTTTATCAGTAAATTAATCTTTTGGCCGTAGAACGAAAGCATTCAACTTAATACTTGTTCAAGAATATGCTGACCAGATTGTAAATATTGCGGCGGATACTCCGGAGCATGCCGGGGAAAGTGGGCCTGAGCAGTTCGAGCAGAGACGAAGGCCATCGCTTGTACTTTTTGTCAGCCTCGATGTCGTTGGCCCACTGGATGGCCGAGTCACGGATATCGATGGCGTACTCCCGTCCCGTCGCCGTCGAAAAATCCAGCGCCAACAGTTTGCTCAGCGTTGATTTGTCCGAAATACCTGCAATTGCACACATAAATAGCAATTTAAATGCGGCACTAGGTGTTAATTAATAAACTTTTAGTTGGATATTCATGTGTGAATGCTGCAATTTATAAATCTGAACTTTACTATTTTCTTAATTTGTCATGGATTAATAAAATAATAGTCGTGCTATGAAAAAGGTGTCCATAAGTCAGGGCGTTATTCCTCACATCAAAAGAAGAAAAAGAGTTCCAATTAAGATAGGTCCGAAAATGCTTAGTTACCAAGTTATATAATTATACAAAACGCATGAAAAATAGACAAAATCTGTTACGCTCTCTTTTCATGCGAATTGTATGTAATTGAGGATTATTTTTTAAGGGTTAGTTTGTCTATTATAGACTTATTTTACACTTTTCTATTCAAAATTAAATTTTCTACAAGTTCTGTGAAGAATTTTTTTGTTTATTGTACATTTAACTAAGTAAATATGCTATAACCTTAAAGGAACTTGTTTTTCGGAACCAAGTTTTGCGTATTTCGTCAGATATCTTAAAAATTAATTATTGTAGCTACAGGTCTGGAAACGGTTTTATTTAATTTTTCAGTTCATTTTACATAAAGTATGCTGAATTGTACATCTTAATTAAAAGCCAACAAGGGCTTCGTTTCAGCAGGGGAACTGAAATTCAGACGAAATATTTAACCTTTCACCCTTGGTAACTAAGCATTTTCGGACCTATGTTAATAAGAACTTTTTTCTTCTTTTGATGTGAGGAATCACGCCCTGAATTATGGGCACCTTTTTCAGAACACTGTATAATTGAGTATATCATGGTAAGCTAGAAGTAATTGAAATTTGTTGAGTGTTGACTTGTCCGAATCACCGGAAGATTGCACAATAATAGTGGATTAAATGTTAAAATATGTATCGATTTATTAATTCTTACATTTGGGATATCTATTTACAAAAATTAGATAGTAGTGGTAATAGATAATTGAAAAAATTAACATAATCTGAAAATAATGAGTTTGCCGAGTGTTGACTTGTCCAGAATACCCAACACATTAATGAATGAATGAATGAATGAATAGTTTAATGATAGAAAATGATATTTTTATTTATTTACAAAGGCAACTTTCTAGAAGTATTTTAAGCCTAGGTAAAAATATAATGATAGAATAGAGGGAGTAGTGTAGTTAATATGATGTGATACGGATTTATTCATAAATGAAATCTAATAACTTGAATTGCATTCCTTGCATTAACGTCTCCCGATATTACAAACGAGAAATCTTGAATGTTGTTACAGTTACCGTCACAGATTCTATTCACCATTTGTATCAACAATAGTCACGTAGAATCGAGAAGCTAGCATGATCAATGCACAAACTTACAAGAAATGAATAAGTAGTTTATAACAGGATCAATATTGGATGAATTTCTAACAGTAAAAACATAACATGTTATTTGGCAATTGGCACATGTTATTATTTTTCTAAATTTAGGATAAAAATCTGTTTTGGGCCAAGTGTGTTGTTCTATCATATTTTTATGAATTATAATTGTTTTCACGAATAAATGAATAATTAAATGAGTAAAAACGTACAAATTTCGTCAAATTCTACACAGTTTTATTTGGTACAGGACCATGGTTTCATGACCACACAGGTCACATTTTCAAGCTGACCTGGTTCATTATGGAACAGTTCTACAACATCGACAGTGAATCAGTCGAATTTATAAGTAAATAAATACTAAAGGGCAATTAAATAAGCTCACCGATTTTGTAGAGTCCTTCCATGATATTGAGTTCTTGTCTTATGGTATCGAGTATTGTCATCATATCGATATTTTCGGCCTCAAAGAACATTCCGTTTATGAATAGAGCGGTATCTGCTGGCTGGAGGTTGAGCGTATTCGCAAATATGTCTTGGTTCATTTTGATTTCTTTCTTCATTTCTGGGTTCACTCTTGTCTTCACCAGAGACTTTGCCTGTAATACAAAAATTGCATACGCTTTTATTATGAATTATATCGACTACAATCATCCAAACACAATAAAATTATGATAGAAATATAAAAAAAAGAGAGAGATTGATTAATCACTTGCGTATACTTTTATATTTTGTATGTGGAATTGTAATATAATTTAGTTGGGTGTTTGATTTGATAAAATAAAAATAATTTGATTGAGTTCATTCGATTAATCTTGTGTAATGCACTGTCTAATAACATTCTATTCATTTGTTAATAAGAATCTAATTTGATTTGAATCTTATTTGAAATTTCAGTTTTTAATCTGTACTTCTAGTATAATAAGAAGAGATCAGTACCACTCACTATTACACTATCAGCCATTCTTACACTAGATTTCAGAAGTAGTCATCATTGACGAGCGAAAAGAACAAGTCGCAGTGAAGATCGATGCCACTAAACAGATGTGCAATGATAGAAACATTTTTGGAGTCATTGATATATAGTATATGATATAGAAGGTCGAGCTGAAATCTACATAATATCGACCTGAACATTCTGATCGTACTTATTAGTGGATCAATTTTTTCCTAAATGTACCGACCAAAGGCCTACTACAATTGCACTGAATACATAGAAATATTAGTCATATGAGCTGAATTATGTTACTGAAAATATTTTAAAAATTGATTGAAACTGATCTGTATCCAAAAGAATTTGAATAGGAAACCAACTGACCTGCATGGGAAAATTCTGAGAGATATGAGTGAGAATCTTGATGGCTTCCTCTATTGGAGCGGACACTATCCTCTGAGCGGCCTGCAGCGATAGCTCCTGAAACTGCCACACCTTCAGGGGCGCTAGCTCATCGCTCGTCTCCAACAGTTCTTGTCTCAATTTGTCCAGCTCTTCCTTTTTGTCCGGGTACATTTGTCTACAAAAATCAAAATAATAACAATAAGAGAATAAAATAAAATACTGAAATCTCTATAGAGCTACTTAATAGTTTTTTGATACAATAAATTACTATACTCCGTACAAAATAACTTTTGACTTGGAAGAATAAGCGGCGCAGAGAAATGGAGGGAGATCAGTTACAGTGATGTAACAAATTCAACAAGTCTGATACAAATGACTGATCAGGAGGAGTTTGATTGAAGTTGATTGAAATTTTGGAGTTTGATTGAAATTGCCAATGTGCAAAACCATGTTTTGAGAAAAACGCTGTCAAAGATGAACCTATTCACGCCCAAACGCTTGATACTGTCTTCTTAAAATCGTCGTCGCATCGTTCAGAAAAAACATAGAGGTATGAAAATTTGAAGTTCTAAATGCCCTTTTTCCATTAAACTCCTCGATTCATCTGAAGTTATCAATAATTACATATTTTGATAATAAATCAAACCAAAAGTGAAGTATCAATATACATACTTAAAAAACTACAATCAAACTAAACTCTCAAAATCATCAGTCTCATTACCCACGCACAAACCTGGAGCTCATGTTGACAGAAAAAAATAAATTTTATAATAATTGGTAGGAGAGCCTAAAATATACATCAAATGCCAAAATTTATTGCACTCACTTGAGTTTACTGAAATTGAATCCCTCAATCTCCTCCTCATCATCCTCAGGCTGTCCTTCTCCACCCTTTTCCTTGTCTGACACTTTGGTGTCATCCTCTGCTTTGTATTCGGTCGATTTCATATGCAATTCCACGCCATAACCCGACAGACGCACACGTTTATTGCTGGCTTCCTACATCATCATCAAAACAATATCTTAAAATAATCTCACATTTGAAAATTATCTAATCATGATGAGTTGTAACATTTCTTGTATTTTTCCAGGAATCAAATCGTAGTAGTTGATTCATGAAAAAAGAATAATAGAAAATAATCATATGATTTACAATTCCATTCCTGAGTGAAGATGTTGGTGAAATTTCGTTGTAGAACGAAATTTGTTACTTATAGATGTAAAACCAGAATATAAAAGCCTATATACACCATCTCAGTTTAAACGGAGATTGAGCAGCAGTTCGTTTACACCTGGAATGAAACTCATTTCAATAAATATAACCATACACATACCATCATGTAAAATAATTTTAAACATAGATGGAGCATACGTCATCTTTGAAATAATCAAATATGTATGAATAAATTAAATGACATTGAAAGTGATTGCCTATTTTATTGAACCAAATAACATAGATTATTGTAATATATTTATTTATAATGCATAAAAATTAAAAAGTAAGATCAGAATACTTTTTCAAGTATATTTATTTACATTCTTCTTAAGATAAAACTTGAACCGCAGTTCAGCCTGACACAGAGACAATAGTAGCGTCCACTAGTAGCCGCTATTAGTGGCCAATGCCATCAGATTAACAGCGTCCTAACCCCTTCTCACAGGGACAATAGACCGATTTCCAGTAGACGTTACTAATGGCCAGATCTAATAGACGTTACTAATGGCCAGATCTAATAGACGTTACTAATGGCCAGATCTAATAGACGTTACTAATGGCCAGATCTAATAGACGTTACTAATGGCCAGATCTAATAGACGTTACTAATGGCCAGATCTAATAGACGTTACTAATGGCCAGATCTAAAAGACGTTACTAATGACCAGATCTAATAGACGTTACTAATGGCCAGATCTAATAGACGTTACTAATGGCCAGATCTAATAGACGTTACTAATGGCCAGATCTAAAAGACGTTACTAATGGCCAGATCTAATAGACGTTACTAATGGCCAGATCTAATAGACGTTACCAATGGCCAGATCTAGCAGACGCCACCACTGGTCATGTGTGCAGAGGTCTAGAGGCAAGGGAAGACAACAAAATATACTGTATATTGATTGTTCTGAAACTTGATATACCTGTTGGTTATGCAATAGGATTTAGAAGCTGTTGTCTAATCTTCAAGGAACAATAGTAATTTTCTTGACAACAGAGAGAAGTAGAATTTGTATTCTTATTTAGTTTTACAGATCTTTTACACAATATCAACATATTTTCTACAACAGTTTTAGACAAAAAATGGATATTTATATAAAAAATGTATTTATGTACTCATAAATTATTGTATCACTAAGTTATTGTATTGTTATACTATGTACAATTAGGTTGCCTTATTTTTCCTCTCCCTATTATTTTGATAATGTACTTATTGTATAAATGAATAAAGAATAGATTAAAATAATTTGATTCACTAGTCATATAATTAAAAATAATCGATATAATAAAATGATACTTACAGATGGTATTCATCACTAATTTAATTATTCTAACTGAAACTAATTTTAGTTGAATTTTCGATCCAAACATTAAAATAGACTAGTCAATAAAAATATATGTTTTTTGTTTTACATGTAATTCTCACTGCGGATCACTTCTAAACCTGGACCCCACATATCATTATCAGTGGATGTAACCAAAATATGTAAAGTATATAACCGATGTAAAGTGGAAATAAAATTCCGATGTGTTCTACTTGAACTACTACTCGCACACAGTCCAGCCGATTGAGTATGAATAGTCCCATTAGAAGATATGCGAATAGCATTCTCACTTTACCAGATACCTTCACTGATACTAATATGGGGAATTCAGCTTTCAACTATTGTGATGAACGATTTATTGAATCAACGTACATAAAGCAACCACAGTGAGTGGTTGAACGATTTGAACACAACTTTGGGGAAACATATCAGACAGAAATAACTTTGTATCATGATTTTTGAACTGAAAAGTATGTTCAAATTGTACGTGAAATACTTTCTTTATTTGAGGCTGTCATATTACCTTTGGAAGAAAAATAGCACAATAATTGCAGTATTATTCTTCTTCCAATGTTTTTACTTCCCTTACCTACTAACATAGGTAAGGGAATTATTGTTTTTCAAAAAAAATTAAGGTACCCCAATTTCATGTTTTCTATACGTTTCAAGGTCCCCTGAGTCCAAAAACATGATTTTATTTACTTTTATGGCCGGTTTCCGAGCTCGCGATTTAGGTAAGTTCTAGACTTTGAACAGCTGGATTCAGAAAATTGGCTTTCCAAAACGGGGTGTAGTTGCAGCAAAATTTTTTTTTTTATTTTCTCATTTCGACAATATTGGAAACGTTTCTCCTTGACGAAATGAAACATTCCTAAATAATTCAAAACAGCTGAAACTTTACACTATGTTCTCTTTATTTATTTTGTGTTCAATTTTCTAGTTTTTCGAAATTTAATTTAAACGTGACTTTGAATATGACTACGACTACGCCCCGTTTCGGAAAGCCAATATTCTGACTCCAGCTGTTTAGTGTCTAGAAATTAGCTAAATCCCGAGCTCGGAAACCGGCCCTCAGTGTTATTTGTACAAATAAATAAAAATAAAACTCACCTTAACATGATGCCTGAGCACATAGTCGATTTCCCCCTTGGCAGCGCGCTTTTTCAGAATTTCATGAAATTCGGCAAATCCAGGAGTTCCCAGTTCTCCATACAAGATGGCCACCACACTTCTATTGTCAGCCCCCGGATAGTAGTGATCCAGTCTGAACGTTTCTAGCCTGGTCACTAATTTTGGATCTTTCTTCTGTCAAACAAACACAAACTGATAATTAGTTGGTTTTTAAATAAATTCATTGATCACTGCATGACATTGGTAGAGGGAGATTCACTTGAATCTGTCAGCATTCCTTACAGGTAACACAAATGCTCCCCATTCTAGCAATGCTGATTAATCACATAAGTGAATCATACTGAAAAGTGAATTTGAAATTAACAATTATGAAATTTAACATTCAAGTTAATTTTCTAGATTAAAGCTGTCTATAGTGAGATTCAGGTTATAAAGTCAGCATGAGATTAGCATTGGTTTGCTATCATTGTCTGACATCAGCCAAAGAACATAGCTCTATCTTTTCCAAGACCACACCGTTACCAGATTGTTTGTAGCCTTTAAAAAGACGTGTTCTAGCAAATTTATCCTTAGCTTTTTGGTGCGGGAGCGAGTGGAAGGAAGCCAACTGTGCATGCTCGACTGCTGTATTCCTAATTATAAAATTACGGCTTGCTGGGCTAGTTAACTAGAATAGCTGGCAACAACTCAACTGAACAATGTTATTGCGCCTAATGTTGCGGAAGGGGAAAATCAGTCCAGGGATCAACTTATGAGACCGCCACTGAAGAAATGTGATGAATTACCAAAATATTTAATCTCAATATTATGGAAATTTATTATTAAATCTTTATAAATTTTAGGCTACTTTCTTGAAGAATTGTATATATTTGAATTTAAATTTACCGCAATTAACAAGAATCAACTATTAATATCAAATCATATTTATGGCAAAATACCTTCTTATCATTTCCACTGATTTTAAAACGTGAATCTCTCCACGCAATTTATCACAAAAATTTCTTTTCTTTTGAAGTGACTCCAATATTATCCATCTTTAGTTTACATTTCTCCTCATTTCTTCCCTTCATCATTCAATACTTTTCCTCCCTTTTCAGTCCATCTTTCACCGTCATATCCCCCTTCAAGGGATGAACATTGACAACAACGTCTACCAATAATTTCCACCGATTTTATAACATGAATCTCATTATAGACAAGAAAAAAACAATCCACTACAAAACCCCATCGGGAGAATTGGCTACAGCGCCTCCCTATTATTTCCACAGATTTTATAGCATGAATCTCACTATAGACATAAGAACAAAAAACGAACCACCACAACAAGTCACCAGGAAATTGACAACAGCGCCTCCCTACCATTTCCAGTGACTTTATAATATGAACCAAACCCAACACAGTTGTGAACTCACCAACACAGCATCGATGTGGTCATCTAGCTTGTCAGGTGAGCATAGGAGGTCACCAGCCAGGTCGACTCCGTTGGCACACCCCGCCATACCCCTCTCTGCCGCCATCTGCGAGTACATCTGCACCCGGGGAGAGTGCGCGCGCAGCGACAGAGCCAACTTCATCACCGACACTTGGCCCGCTGACAGAATGTCGCCTTGCCGCACCAAATCGAGAGCTGCATCGTAGGCCGCTTTCTCGGTTGCTGCATAACAAGAAAGAAACATGACACATTGTTAAAATAAGAATAATATTGACATTTATAACATTTTTTTGTGCAACCGGCACTCAATGTTGCGTTATCTAAATTTAGGAGAGGAATGGCACAATGTTACCTCATTTTTCCTCTCCCTATCATTTATATAATGTACTTATTGTATAAATTAATAAAGAATAAATTACAAATGTTTTTTGACAATAAACAATTTGATTTAATTTGATAAATACCCAAACGACCAAGCACATCGAGAATTTATTGTACAGTAGGGGAGGTAGTTGATCTAAAAGTATTGTGGTATTTCTCCACATTGAATGAAGATTTTAAAATGCCACAACCAAGCATCTATTTGAATATCAAGATACCGGTTGATTCGGATGTTACACCATCTCTGGTAAACTTGAAATGGAGAGCAGTAAAATATATAGCATTATTATTGTCATTTGGTGCGGGAGCGAGTGGAAGGAAGCCAACTGTGCATGCTCGACTGCTGTATTCCTAATTATAAAATTACGGCTTGCTGGGCTAGTTAACTAGAATAGCTGGCAACAACTCAACTGAACAATGTTATTGCGCCTAATGTTGCGGAAGGGGAAAATCAGTCCAGGGATCAACTTATGAGACCGCCACTGAAGAAATGTGATGAATTACCAAAATATTTAATCTCAATATTATGGAAATTTATTATTAAATCTTTATAAATTTTAGGCTACTTTCTTGAAGAATTGTATATATTTGAATTTAAATTTACCGCAATTAACAAGAATCAACTATTAATATCAAATCATATTTATGGCAAAATACCTTCTTATCATTTCCACTGATTTTAAAACGTGAATCTCTCCACGCAATTTATCACAAAAATTTCTTTTCTTTTGAAGTGACTCCAATATTATCCATCTTTAGTTTACATTTCTCCTCATTTCTTCCCTTCATCATTCAATACTTTTCCTCCCTTTTCAGTCCATCTTTCACCGTCATATCCCCCTTCAAGGGATGAACATTGACAACAACGTCTACCAATAATTTCCACCGATTTTATAACATGAATCTCATTATAGACAAGAAAAAAACAATCCACTACAAAACCCCATCGGGAGAATTGGCTACAGCGCCTCCCTATTATTTCCACAGATTTTATAGCATGAATCTCACTATAGACATAAGAACAAAAAACGAACCACCACAACAAGTCACCAGGAAATTGACAACAGCGCCTCCCTACCATTTCCAGTGACTTTATAATATGAACCAAACCCAACACAGTTGTGAACTCACCAACACAGCATCGATGTGGTCATCTAGCTTGTCAGGTGAGCATAGGAGGTCACCAGCCAGGTCGACTCCGTTGGCACACCCCGCCATACCCCTCTCTGCCGCCATCTGCGAGTACATCTGCACCCGGGGAGAGTGCGCGCGCAGCGACAGAGCCAACTTCATCACCGACACTTGGCCCGCTGACAGAATGTCGCCTTGCCGCACCAAATCGACAGCTGATCGTGTCCGATCTCACAAAAATCATAGAGATAATCTCATAACGACTGTAATAATCTATATAATTATGTATCGTGAATCGCGGTATCATGTCTATAATATATTTTATAAATTACTGTTCCATAATTTAATATTTATTGTGTTTTTAAAATCAAACAATAGAATACGATGATATCTCCATAGCCTCAACAATATAATGTTGGCTGCATTGTCCATTGTCAGAAAGGTACGTATCGCAAGTATTTAAAAGTGAAGAATCGAATTTGAAATCAAAGTACAATAATTGTATCAATATTTAAAAGTGAGGTAGAGTAATAATTGTTTCTTTTTTATTATCGAATTCCACTTCTTAATGCAATACAATCAACAATAATAATAGGAAAATACAGCAGAGATCTAAAGTTTAAGGTAAGCCTACTGGTGAAACTCAGCCTTGACTGAAAAATTCCTAGTAATTTTTCCGTAATTCATTATTATAACTTTTAGATAATTTTTCTTCAATATCAAACCATTATAGAGAAAACATTAGGCCCACTCAAATTGAATCTTCAAATGTTTTCTCTATGATTTAACTATTTTCAGAGCAATATTTTGTTGTGAAAATGCCGGCAAACCGGCTTCAAGTTTGCCGCTATACACTATATTATAGTAGCCTACATAAGTTACCTGACTTACAGGCCTCTACGATCAACAATACGCAATGGCCGAGATAGTAAAGGCGTAATACATCAGAACTCAAAGCTCAGTGAATTACAAACATGATCTAGGTTCGAAACTCGGCCAATGACATTTTTTTTGTTGATGAAAATTCATCGACAAAAAAATGTCATTTTCAATTTCAAATTGATTGAAATTTAAATTACGGTAACTAATATAAAAAATAGCTAATAAAAGTCGAAATCGACTTTTATTAGCTATTTTTTATATTAGTTACCGTAATTTAAATTTCAATCAATTTTTTAGATATATTTTGAGACAAAACTGTGAAATATAAAATTATATTAATTTTTTAATCACATTATTTCAAAATAGTAATGAAAATTCTATTCATCCATCTATCCATGAGATATTGCACCAGGCGCAAAGCGCGAGCTATAAGAATTCAAACAATTATTCGAAATATTAATAGTATAAAAATATTGTCACTATTGTACATTATTAATTAGTAATATTGAAATTAATTGACAGTGAAAGTTGTCATAACCAAGATTCAAACTATTAAAATATGCTGTTTGAATTTTATTTATTTTCCAATTTCTTATATATTGGGAAGTTTTTTTTTTTTTGGTGTGGCGAAAAATAGCGTTTGCAACACGGGCAAAAATGTTTTTCCGGCTCTCAACGCTTCAAGTTCTCGACTTCGTCTCGAACTTGAAAACTGCGATCTCGAGCCGGAAAACGTACATTTTCGACCCTAGGTGCGAAATATACTATTACAGCCCTAGGGCCGTAAAACTTTTACCGGCCTGGTCAGAAAACAATCATTTTCGGCCTCCATATGACGCACGAAAACCAGCTCATTACATCCAAGTGGGGCGAAAAATTAATTGTTTTGCACTAAATATCTAGAACATAACTTAGTTTCCAATGCAATTACAGAGTGGTTGATAAGTATGAGAGCAGCTTAAAATTTCATACAAAAAGTTAATTTGACATTGGGTGTAGTAGAGGATCCTTATAAAATTTAAAAATACTACTCATCAAAAATCTGTTGTTTTTTCAATGGGAAGGTGGTGGCTATGAAACCATACCACCTCTAATACAGTAATAGAGGTGGCTATGCATGAAACACTTAATTTCAAAAAGGAGTCTAATATATAAAAGAGAATCAATTGATTAGAATAGAATAGAATGACTTTTTATTTGTTAACAGTTTGGACAGTCATGTCCACTCTACTACTTAACCACTCCACCACGATTAGCAGTGATTTAGGATAAAAAAATTAGCGGCAAAGGTAGATTGAAACTTAAGCATAGATCCCCGCTTGTTTTAGCACTTACCTATCTGACTATCCACTATGTTTTAGCACTTACCTATCTGACTATCCACTATGTTTTAGCACTTACCTATCTGACTATCCACTATGTTTTAGCACTTACCTATCTGACTATCCACTATGTTTTAGCACTTACCTATCTGACTTTCCACTATGTATTAGCCCCTACCTATAAAACTATCCACCATGTTTTAGCCCTTACCTATCTGACTATCCAATTTGTTCAAGTCCTTACCTATCTATCTACTAAGATTTAGCCCTCACCTATCTGACTATCCACTAAGTTTTAACCCTTACCTATCTGACTTTCCACTATGTTTTAGCTCTTACCTATCTGACTATCCACTTTGTTTTAGCCCTTACCTATCATTATTGATTCATACAATAAGTATATCATCAAAATGATAGAGAAAAAAATAAGGTAACCTTACCTTGTGCTATTTCTCTTCCAACTGTGTTAATGGGTAGGATAATTTATATCCTTCTAAATGAATCGACAATTATTTGTTGAAACACCGCCGATTTATGAAGTTACATCACATTATTATATTATCGTTATTTCAATTGCATTTCTATATTTATTCTCATTGATTTTTACTTTGTGAAATTTGTTGAATAACTAGCATTATCGTCATTTAATGTAGATTAGTGTATAAGCCAGTAAATATTGTAACATACATAAATAAAGAAATCTAATCTAATCTAATTTAAATTTAGATAAGGTTAAGGTAACCTTACCTTGTGCTATTCCTCTCCCAAATTTAGATAAGGTTACACATAGTCTGAAATAGGTTGTCGTAGTTGTTCACTTTACAAAATTTTCAGTCCTCAATTATTTTCACAAAGTAGATTTTGAAATTTAGATGCTTCAAAACCAAATAGAGAAGAAATATTTTACATTATTATCACTAAAATAATCTGACCATCAACGATGTTTTAGCCCTTACATATGTGACTGAGCGGCGGCTGCATCTGACTGACAGCATCGACAAACTGCCAGAATAGGTGGGAGCCCTCCTCTGCCAGGTACTCGGCGACCTCCAGCACGAGAGGCGTCGAATGCCACTTGGCGTCTATCACAGTCGTCACCGCCTTGCTCTTCTTCTTGCCAGCTGTCTGTGAGCCTCCACTTCCACCTACAACAACATTCAATTAGCATAAAGTTAGTTATGCATCTAGAGACTGAAGTCGTAGATAAACGATAGCATAAGAAGATATCCCATTGTATAGGTCATAATTTATGTTCCAAATTTCAAGCAGACTACTGTCTATTATTACTGTTTTTTTGGGGTGAGAATGTAAGAACGACACATTATGAAAGACTACCAGCGTCACACAGATTCACAAACACCACTACCAGAACAATCAGCTTGAGTTAACATTGAAATTTGGATCATAAACGCCCTACACCATGGGATATCTTCTAATGCCATCTTTTCTCTATTCTAAAGTTCAATTTGTGCATCTAGGAAATAGAATGGAACTTTTCATTCCAGAATAAGACTCAAGTCAAGTTAAGCCTACATATTATAACCATTGATAGTGGAAGTAAGGAAAGATGTTGTATGTATCATGGGACTAGAGCTCTTTTTCTTCTTCATCATTTGTCTCCTCAAGGCCAGACACTTGAACGTATTGTCTGATTTCATCTCATAAACCAAAATCGAATTTAGATAGATGTGGAATATTGTGATTTAAATTATGATTTTCAAAGATAGTAATCGGTGATTTAAGTCTGAAATCAGAATCAGATGTCATTTCTGGTTCCAAGATTATCAGTATTATAGTCAAAGTTATCCTCATCTAAAGAACTGCACAAAAAGCTCTACTTTCTGCAGAGAAGTTTACTTTAGTATACTACCACTGGAAGGTTTCCTTAATAAATTTCGTATTCTTAATCCAGAAGGCTTAACACATACATTCATCAATAATTCTTATTAATTCAAGTCGAAATAGAATAGCTTATTAGTCTAAATAAGGGCCGTTTGCACAGTATAGATTGCTAAACTCGATTACGTTAATCGAGTTTAAGTTAATCTGAAAGTTTAAACTAATTAAGTTTTAAGTTTTACTAATCCAGTTTAAGTTAAACTACTTTAGGGTTAAGTTGGTAATAGAATGTCATATTATAATATCAGGAAGTCTGACTTTTACAGGAAATTTGTTATTTGTTTACAAACCATCAGTAAATTGAGGTTATGTAGCTACTATTTCCTTGTTCAAAATCCACAGAGCTGTAAGCTGTACGGTAATAAAAGTGAAAAGCGATCAAGAAATTCTTCAAAAAATGATGAAATGTTATATTACTATTAGATACAAACTTAAATTTAGTAGGCACCAAAAAATATATTTTAGAATGTTTTAAAAAAAGCGATTTTGTTACGCTTAAATCTACTACGGTCTTCCTCGTTTATTAGAAATCTCTCCAAAGCAAAATATCTCAGTTATGTGTTATTAGAAATATGTTTCCTAATCAAAGACCACTGTTAAAAATTGTCTTATTTTCAATCAAGTGGTTCATTTAATCAAATACTGGATTGACAGTTGCTTTACTCAAGCAAAACCGTTAAGAAAATTCTCTTAGAAATTATCCCAGAAATTTAAATCATTCGTTTTTGCCCAATTTTTCTTAGTTTTAAAATTTCTTCGCAGTCATCTTTATCAATCGCATTAAAAACTTCTATCAATTCCTGTCAATTCTATCAATAATGATTCACTATAACCTAAATAATTATTATCATCTACAGAAGCATTAAAAACAACCGTCGACAAATAATTTACTGTTAGCTGTTTCCCCATCAAATGTTACAGATGACTAGTTAATCCAAATTATTTTTTAAACCTCCTGCTTTGGAGGTTTAAACTTTCCCAGAGTTTAAACTCAATACAGAGTTTAAACTGATACTGTGCGAACGGAATTTTAGTTTAAACCAAAAAAAATCCGGATTTGGTTTAAGCTTTAGCTTAAACTTAAACTGTGCAAACGGCCCTTAGTGATATGAAAATGATTATGATGAAAAATCGCAATCTACTATTCTACTATTTTCGCAATCTTTGACACTCGACTAAGGCTACTCCTTTTATTGATTTACTTAGAATCTTCGTCGAACCAGTCCTGCTTCTTGAATTTCTTCGTATTATAATATTACATACATATTATTACATAAAAACTTCTATCAATTCCTGTCAATTCTATCAATAATGATTCACTATAACCTAAATAATTATTATCGTCTGCCAACAGGACAAAGCACAGACATGGATAGTATAGTTAAAATATTGATGGAGGACATATCTGATCTAAAGAATGAGTTACTTGCAACAAAGACAGAAAATAATAGCTCCAAGATGCACTTGCACGAAAGACTGATGTCATATATTACAAGCTAGAAAATTTGATCCATGATTTCACACAGGGAATTTTCCCGGAGCCCTCATGTCAAAAAAGAGAAATAGTTCACAAACGTACTGAGGCGCTGATGAAGGAGTCTGAATGCGGCCTGAAAGTGAGTAAAGAGGACTGCCCACAAGATCACAGTGTAACAATTGTCAAAGATCATAAACGGAGAACTTGCATACCGATAAATAAAAGCAAGAACAACAAACTTGAACCTGAACCTTCTATCGCGAAAATTGAGGAGCAGGAGAATAATGAAAACAAGAGGGCAGCTCTCCTGGTCGCAGATTCTGCGGCGAGGCAGGCTGGAGGCAGGGTATGTGTAAGAAAGACTTAGATGTAGAAATCATTGCAGATGCCAAATTACAGGACATTAGTCGAGTTCTAAAAAGTAAAACCACTATGCCACAAAAAGTCCTACTGCATGTTGGATCAAGAAATCTTCTGGGATCTAAAACACCTAACCAAGTTATGAGGCCACTATGGTACACAATAGAAGCTAACATAAAACGTTTTCCTAAAACTAAATGGTATGTCGCATCCATTCCGCCAAGAGAGGACATTAATAAAAGATTTCTTCAGGAGACAAATAATGCATTAAAATTCATGTGTTGGCAGCTGAATGCCACATTCGTCGATAACACTGACCATCTTAAGGAACACCACTTAAACTGGAATGGTAGGCAACTAAACTGGGAGGGGTCAAGAATATTGGCTGAAAGACTGATTGATGCTCTTCAACTACCTCACCAAATCCTAGGGAATGATACAGTGAGCCCAAACGGAAATATAGCCTCACCAAAAAACCAAACTTAGACAGCAAAAACAAGAAATCAAGTCTATTAACTGTTTTCCATCTTAATATTCAAAGAGGCCTGCAGGTAAAAATAGATAGATTGTTAATAGATCTTCACAAATACAGCCCTGATATCCTGATACTATCTGAACATGGTTTGCGAAAGGAGGAGCTCCAAACCAACTGAAAAAGAATTTGAAACAGTGGGCTTAAATATTCAAACAAAGAAGACAAACCTGATTTTGATTGGAACCTATAGATCACCTGACCCAGGTAATATAAAGGAATTCCTCACTAAACTTGGAGGCCTGTTGCAGAATTTCTCAGCAAAACATCACAAAATAGTGATCCTGGGTGACACAAACATTGACACTCACAAGACATCTGAGCAGAACTTCAAAGACCTAAAAAATATGTTGACTCAAAATGGCTGCCAAATCCATTATATGCCTCCTACCAGAGTGACTCCAAACTCAGCCACAAGCCTTGATGGATGCTATCATAACCTGTCACTTTCAGATATCGAAGCCACAGCCACATTTCTCAGATCACCATGCTGTTTTGTGCAATATAAAATACAAATACAACCCGGAACTGCCGACATACAGGTATGCAAGAAGCTATTCAAAAGGAAACATTCAAGAGTTAAAATCAAAATTACAGGATTCCAACTGGTCACCAGTGATCGAGACACACGCTGTCGATGAAAAATACAATATTTTTGCCACAAAAATGCGACAGAAATGGATGAAACAATGCCAAGAGGACCAAGGAAGATCACTACAGCAAAGGGGTACAAGTTTTGGGACGAAAAAACTACTCTTCTGAAACACAGAATGCAACTAGCTGGAGAGAAATTCATCTCAACTGCATCAGAGGACTATAGGCAGCAATACAAAGAACTAAAAAATCTATATGACCAGGATGTGAAACACAAAAATAGATAGATTGTTAATAGATCTTCACAAATACAGCCCTGATATCCTGATACTATCTGAACATGGTTTGCGAAAGGAGGAGCTCCAAACCAACTGAAAAAGAATTTGAAACAGTGGGCTTAAATATTCAAACAAAGAAGACAAACCTGATTTTGATTGGAACCTATAGATCACCTGACCCAGGTAATATAAAGGAATTCCTCACTAAACTTGGAGGCCTGTTGCAGAATTTCTCAGCAAAGCATCACAAAATAGTGATCCTGGGTGACACAAACATTGACACTCACAAGACATCTGAGCAGAACTTCAAAGACCTAAAAAATATGTTGACTCAAAATGGCTGCCAAATCCATTATATGCCTCCTACCAGAGTGACTCCAAACTCAGCCACAAGCCTTGATGGATGCTATCATAACCTGTCACTTTCAGATATCGAAGCCACAGCCACATTTCTCAGATCACCATGCTGTTTTGTGCAATATAAAATACAAATACAACCCGGAACTGCCGACATACAGGTATGCAAGAAGCTATTCAAAAGGAAACATTCAAGAGTTAAAATCAAAATTACAGGATTCCAACTGGTCACCAGTGATCGAGACACACGCTGTCGATGAAAAATACAATATTTTTGCCACAAAAATGCGACAGAAATGGATGAAACAATGCCAAGAGGACCAAGGAAGATCACTACAGCAAAGGGGTACAAGTTTTGGGACGAAAAAACTACTCTTCTGAAACACAGAATGCAACTAGCTGGAGAGAAATTCATCTCAACTGCATCAGAGGACTATAGGCAGCAATACAAAGAACTAAAAAATCTATATGACCAGGATGTGAAACACAAAAAAAGATACATGTCAAGAGTAGGATCATGGAATCAGACAACAGAACCAAGACCCTATGGAAAATGAGCAATGATGAACGGAACAGAAGTAATCTTAACAGGCAGGAAAACCTCTGTTTGGAAATAGAGGGCCAGAAGATCACTGATCCTTTTCTCACTAGCAACATCCTAAATGAAGCCTTAACACAGCCAGCAACAACAACAGGATTTGACCCTCCTCTAAGACGTATGGCCAAGCTGACAGGCATCAAAGCATTGAGTGAATTTCAGATGATAAATACAGCCCAACTCCACCATCTCATAGACAAACTAAAATCGAACAACTCTGCTGGGCATAGACTCTACTGGAAATAGTAAATTCTTCCCTAAAGCAAGCTGTATTCCCACAGGCTCTCAAGATCTCTAAGATCTTTCCAAAATTCAAAGGAGGAGATAAAATGGATCACAAGAACTATAGGCCCATAGCAAACCTACCTATAACCTCAAAAATTATCGAACGAGCAGTATATGTCCAGCTTATCCTGCATCTGGAGAGCAACAAACTCATAACAGCACAACAGCATGGATTTAGAAAACGTCTAGGCACTACAACTGCAATATCTGAATTGTGTGACAACATAAACCAACTTTGGGAGGAGAAAAATACTGTTATGGGACTGTTTATAGATCTTCAAAAGGTCTTCGACACACTAGACTGGAACATCCTAACTCTGAAATTGAGAGAATTGAGAATAGAGGGAAGAGCATTGGAGTGGATAGAGGACTACCTCACCAACAGAAAGCAGTATGTGGAAATAGTACAGCACAAGAAAACTGCTCTTATAAACTACAAATCCTCACTCAGAGCGGTGTCCCAGGGTGTGCCCCAGGGATCCATCCTTGGGCCACTGCTGTTCCTTGTCTACATCAATGACTTTCCCAAGGAAATTGACAACAGAAACAGCTGCATATTGTTTGCTGATGATACCACTATCTTGATACCATCGCAGAAACTTCAAGACCCACACATAATTGTCGAGACAGCACTGGAAGAGGCCACAGATACATGCAATAGACTGAAGTTGACCATTAATAGGAAGAAGACAGTCCACATAAGATTCACTCCAATCAAAAACAACCTGGATGAGAGACAAGCAAATGATGACTCAATGATGACAGACTGTACAAGATTCCTGGGGATAACAATTGACTGTCACTTAACATGGAGAAAACATATAGAGCTGTTACGAAGATTCAGAAACATATCAGAGAAAAGTACATCATTCATTGCATACCACTCACTCTTTGCCTCACATTTAATGTACGGTATTGTTGCCTGGGGATCGGCATCCCAGACACACCTTGACAGAGTCCTGAGAATACAAAAGTGGGCCTTGAGAACGATATTGGAGAAAAACATGATGGAGCACTGTAAACCATTATTTGTGGAGAGTGAAATACTCACAGTAGTCTCATTGTACCTGCTCGAAACAATAAATCTGGTTAAGAGGAAAGGCCTTACCACAAGACAGGAAAAACACTGCTATGACCTTCGAAACAACAAGAATCTTGACTTGCCACAACATAGACTGAAGAAATACAGCTGCTCACCAACATATGCAGGATCATACTTTTTCAATTTACTACCGCGTGACCTGAAGGACATGGATGACGAGGCAGCATTTGCCAGAGGCCTAAAGTCATACCTATTGGCCCGACCCTACTATGCAGTATCAGAGTATGTTGAAGAGCATACATTTCAACATATACGACATGCTCATGGAGGAAATCACCTGCCGTGAAAAATAATGACGACTCCCCAGCCTTCAGAACCTAAACAATCTTTCTTTAGAAATTAGAGAGCTGCCAATCTATAAATTCAAACAGATTTTAAAAAATAAATTGACAGAGAGTGCCTATTATTCGGTGGATGAGTATCTTCAGTGTTCAATATAATCAATGCTCATTATGCAACATGTACCTTTTAATTTTTAGTAAAACTGAATAACTTATTAATTATTATTAATATGAATTGTAGTTTGTTTCTAACTAAGACAAATTGTTATTGTAAGATTTTCATATATTGTACGATTTCTATTGTCTTGATGCTTAATTTTATATCATAATTTCTCATTTATTTCACAAGTGTTGTATTATTGTTATTGTTTTTTGACGTGCTCATACAATGTAAAGTTGTTCTGGCAATAAAGAATCTTGAATCTTGAATCTTGAATCAGACTGTCAGGAGGACAAATACGAGTAACAAGTAATGATAATATATCGATATTATAAATTAATTGCTGATTTTAAGATAAGATCATTCAATACAGTCACACGTTCCGTGTTAAATCATGTAATACTACACTAGTTGATAAAAAACTATGTGTAACAAAAAAAAGTGCTAGATACAATACCTGATACCAGGAGACACCAGCAGGACAAGAGAACTAGCAGTGGGCTGAGCCTAAATACAGTCTTCTGTAGCAGCAGCATGGCTACTACAATGGTTCACCTATGGTTGTACAACCTGAAACAAATATAAATAATACAATAATTAAATATTAGTAACCTTTAACGTTTTTTTAATCAATTTATTCTAAATAAAATTTTATTACGTAAAAAATCAGAAAAGGAACTGATAGGAAAGAAGAGAAATTTTGTGATACATAAAGCCAAGACGAAAATCTTTATTTTGCTGAGGATGAATCTCACATGAGCTCTAGGCTTGTGAGCGGTGCGTGTTAAGGTGCGTACAGATTTACGCGTCGCGAACATGAGCAATTCAATTTTTATCAGCTGATGCCAAGCTTTTTATATCTGTATCTTACCGTTTCTGTAAAAATACAGATATAGTCAGCTGATTAAAAGTGAATTGCTCATGTTCGCGGCGCGTATATCTGTACGCACCTTTAGACGGACGATGATAACAGATGAGTAAAGTAGCTTTAGGTGGATTCCGAACCACCAGAAAGAGATTTGTCCAAATCATAAATGGTACAGTATATAGAAGCCAATTCTATGCAAACATTTGTGTGAAAAAGAATTTTAAAGAATCGAGAAGATCAGTAAAAAGTCAATGCACTAGATTCTCCTGGATGAATAATCGATGACATTGTATTATGATTATCAACTTGGAATCATAATGAAAGCACATGCTCTTTTTGAATAAAACTGAACAAAAGAGAACAAAAACAATGGACAAATATTTGTTTATGTTCAATTGTATCATATTAGCAGGAGTTTGGAGCAAATGTTGAGTCAAAAGTGGAGTACCTACATGTACGTTACTTTATTATAAGTTTGCAGATAAAAACATGTTTACGAAAATATTCAAAAACTATACTATAGTAAATTAGGAGAAAGGAGTTTTAAAGGAATAAAAATGAACAATATTAAATTCCTCTTTTGATCTTTTTCATTGCCAGTTGTTTTTATTCCAATTGAAAATTGTCAAAAGTTTGATTGAGTTCTTTATTTATGTAGATTACAATATATACTGGCTTATACACTTATATACAATAGCTTACAATACAGCAAAATTATAGATGAATTTACATAATATAGACTAAGAAAATGATTATTGAACTGTATATGATATGAAAAAGCAATTTGTAATATAATAACTATAAATAATAATTATACTGTTATGCATCTACATAAATTGGCAGAGCTTTGGACAAAGTTGGGAGTTGATAGGATGCCATACGCCGCACTAAAGTAGGAAAATAATTTATTTTAAACTTTTTAGTTAACATTATGACTAGACATGATTTTTGTTAAACAACAATATATGCAAATTTTCTATGTGATCTTCATTCAAATTTGAATAACAGCAGATAATTATTGAATAAAATTCATTCACAACTAGCTCGATAGAGATCAGGTCTATAATAGCATAGAGAAACAATAGCATAAGTAGATATCCCATGGTAAAGAGCGTTTATGTCGCAACTTTTACTGTTATCTCGAGCTAATAGTCCACGTAGTTCTTTCCCGTGAAGCTTTATGACGCTGGTAGTCTCTCATATTGTGCCGTTCATACACTCTTACCCGGTCAAAACAGTAAAAATCAACAATAATCAACAGTAATCGGATTGAGATAACATTAAATGTTGCGACATAAACGCCCTATACCATGGGATATCTACTTATGCTATTGATTCTCTATAAAAATAGGTAGTAGTTTTCATGCTAGTATGAAGATTTGTAAAGGTGATGAAAAGATTTAAGCATAGCCAATCTGGCTACAATATTTAAAAGCCATGCTACGGTACCGGTACTTATCGTATAATTTACCTCAAGTACCGATACCAAATTAATGTAAACGACTGCAAATTGACTTTGCTTTTACAATTTGACAAGATTAGTTTCCAACATTTTTACTCGGCGAACCGGGAGCATCATAAAATTTAATTAGCATCAACTCTATTATCTTTTGCAATGATGATTGAAAATCCTAACTTGAGTTTTTATATTATCATTGTTTTATGTTTTGCAAATTTATCATTCTGCAAATGTTCAACTTTCTGCATGTTGTACTCTTTGGAAATAACCCAATAAGAACCAATAAATTGTTATTATTAATATAATTATGACGTAGGCTATTGTAAGTTTAGTTGTTACAGAAACTCATTAATAGTAATCAGGATTCACCGTACAAATTGACTGAAAATTCAAATCAAATGATACGGTAATGAAAAAATACTAATAAACGGCTTTAATATCATTGTCTAGAATACTACTGATACAGCCAAATCATTGCTACTTGGTGGTAACAGCTTCAAGTAAATAAGATATTAGCTGTGTGTCAGTAAAATTAAGTAAATCACATTGGATGCACGTAGCCTATGTGCAAATGCACGCAAGGCCAAGCATCACCACGGGTGCAGATGAAAAACATAATCTGGAAAGAGTCATAGAAACACGTTGTGACTTATCTTTTGCTGCCACCAGCAACTGCACACTTTCAGTATAAGTGTTTCTATGGTTCTTTCCAGATTTTGTTTCTAATCTGCAGGCGTAGTCATGCATGGCCTTGCGTGCACATAAGTGTATCCAATTTAACCATACTCTTAAAAAAAGAAATGGATTTTCCATATTCTGCAAATCTTTCTGATCAATCTAAAACTTGGTATTTATTGAACTAAAAATTGTGTTCAACATACAAAAATAATGTTTCCTCATCTTGAAAGTCCCATTTAAATAGTCGTCTGATGCACTGAATTTATTTTGCGGCGTCTACAGAATGCATGGTCTTTTATGGGGAGCGTCTATTTTGCTCGTATTGTTTACTCCATAACCGCCCGACTAACATGCTATAAAAACTCAGCGCGTTTGAGACGCACGTTCAGTTGAGGCTTTAGATTTAAGGCCCTTAGTTTGGCCTTCAATATATTGAATTGAAGGCTTAGATCACAGTATATTCAATTTTGTTTGAAAAGTAATCAAGTATAACCAGGACTAAGAAATGGAGTCTGCTATTGGTTCTAAGATCAAAGTAATTCAAGACGTTCACAGTTCACAAGAAGCTTTATAATTATATTTAATACTAACTAAAAAGATAGTCGTATTATTATAAATAATATTTATGACTGAAAACAAAACCAGGAAAAGGTAACTTAAAGTAAGTTATACGTTTTCGAGTTCTGGTATTATCCGATGATTTAATACATTTTTTGAGGAATATAATACTCAGCAACTAACTTAGCAAATTATTTGACTGAAATAAAAAAATCAATCAAATACAAGAATAAAGAAAATAAAAATATCGCTTGTTTGCATTTAATGTGTGATAGCAGCGTTAAGCCGAAAGCTTCTCTTCAAAAATATAATATATTTTTAGGAAACTTACCTAATAAATAACATTTAATGCACGAAATCTATGTAACATTTATGAACACGGACTTAATAAATTACAAAATTCACTATTCATAATCTAAACTTCGTCGGAAAGTAACTAACTAACCTATACAAATACAACCAAGTTAGCGGCCATACAAGTGCTCGATTATGATTGGTCGTGGAAGCAGACCTCGTCATAGTGCAGACTACGACAAAGTATCCACTTCTAAACGCTGCTTGCAACCGCCAAGCTGTGCATCTTATTAAAATCTGTTTACCAAGGTCTATAAAAACCTGTTTACTGGTGGCATTTTTAAAAGTATTATGATTTTTTTTATTTTTACCGATTTAGCAAAATGGAACACATCTCTGCGGAAAAATATGTTTTTGATAATTTTACTTCTTCATTTATGAGCGCCAAAATTTAAAATTTATGAGCCAAAAAGATAAAAGATCCATTTTTTGGCAGCAAATAAGTTCATGATATTCTCAAGGATATTGTTCATCTCATGACATATTCTATTCTCCAGAATATCAATTCAAGGAAATTCCTTTTCAGTTTTAAAATATTACAGGAATTGAGCTATTTTTCGAAATGGAATAAATTTTCCTAGAGTTGTTATTCTGATAAACCAATTACATCATGACATAAGACAACAAACAATATTTTTGAGAATAAATCCTCGAAATTTAATTAAATTTTTTCAAGCATCACTCAATTTCTCCTTCTGCATCCTGTGAACTGGGTAGATGGCAGGTAAAACTATAATGTCCTTGTGTGTATCAAAATATTCATTCATTGATTAGAATGGATTACTCTTGCCAGATCTCGCCTTTTTTTTCTATAAGTACTCCCTGCAGGCTTATTACATTAAGGGCCGTTTGGGCGTTTGCACAGTCAAAGCTTAAACTGAATTTAATCAGCTGGTGGCTTCTTACACTCAAAATGTAACACATTATAGCAAACGAGACTTGATACGGATTCAATCCAGTTTAAACTGTCACTATAAATAAATAAATAAATAAATGAATTTATTTGTTTCAAGCACATTATGCTAATACAAACGAGTTGAGTTGAATACAGTCATTACATTCTATGATATCACATTACTGGTATGTCTTAAATCATGCTTTAAATATATATCACAAGTAAGAGTACTTTAGTAAGTATATAATATGTTCCTAATATACGGAAGAATAGATCTATCACATTCGAAAAATTTGAAATTTTAAAATAAAATATCTATCTGTACATTTTTATGTATCCGTGTTATCGGATGGGCACGTTAAACTGTCGGTCCCGGCTGAAGTATGACAGTCGTAAGGCCCATTGACGGCTTAAATTATATATTCAGGCGGTGGAACATTCCCGAAAGGGAACTCCCCACCAACAAAAGCCATACGAATTTATTTATTTTTATGTATCAATCATAGCATTTATATACCTATACATATTTTATAAACGTGCAATAAACGAGTTCAACTACAAAAATAATTAATTTTTTATAAAATTTATCCAATACTACATTTCTCACATACTAAAAAAATACCATTTATAGTAATCAAAAATAATAACATTCCAGTTTTAAATATCTACCTATTCCTATTTTATAAACGAAACGAATAATAACAGTATTAAATTCAACAATAATAAATTCTAGACAAATATATCCAATAATACATTTTTATATAATAATCCGTCACACATACAATAATCTCTTCCAACTATCTTATTTTTAGAGCTCAATCTATTCCCATCAAACTTACTTTATTCAGCTCACTGCATTCCCCATTTAACCGTCTAAAATGAGCATCGAATACTTTTAATATTTTCAATGATAACCTCTGTTCCCTGACTATAATTATCGGTCATTATTCAAGTGTACTGTTCATTATCATAGATCTGATTTCGATTGCTTTCATTGTATACCCATACAAACGGTTGATTTTCTGCTCCGTAAAGTTCGAAAGTAAAACCATGAGTTTGTCATCGTCAGTAACCACATTTGTAGTGAATTTTTCTAAATAGTGTCTTCTTATTCCACCATACATCGGGCACCTTAACAGAAAATGCTCCACATATTCCTTCTCTTTCATATTACAAATTGGGCATTCTAATGAGCTGTTAATCCATATTCCCAGGTCTCTATTATTATATAAATAGAGAGAGTTTCTAGTGGCTAAGCGCAGTTGTGCGACGCAGCGCGTTTTCGCAAAAGACATTTTATACAGTAGCTGTTCACCAATCATGAAAAGAGGGTTTAATCTTTTATAATGTGGGCTGCTTGTTGAGTTCAGAGCTGCTTCTGTGTCTTGTCCGTAGAGTCTGTCGAAATAGTTTTGTACTAGTTTTCCTTTTTCAACTTGTAAGACTTTAGAAAGCTTTTCTCTGTCCTGCCAATCTCCAACCAGATTGCAACCCGCCAGATGCAACTGATTCTTCAACAAACACACCCAGTTACCTTGATCTTGTTGCGCCAACTCGTATAATCTATCAATGCATTCTCTGGGGTATCTCCCAGAGAATGCATTGATAGATTATCTGTCACTATGGCCCTAACAGGTTCAGAAGTCGTTGAACTAAAGACATTATAAAGGTTCAACTTTTCAAATCAAATTTATTTATCCTTTAATGATAATTACAACGTTTAAAACTTGAAGTATAAAATAAATAGATATACAGTAGGTACGGTATTATAATAAGTTATTATTATATAATATATAAGGAGGGTTCCTGCAAGGTATAAAGACCTGTGCGCAGAGGCCAAGTGTTGGCATTTTTTATAAATTATTAGCTCTTACTCTCTGATTAATCTCATGAAGATGTTATTTTATTAACGTATTTGCGTTAAACAGGCACAGTCCAAAGATGAGGAATGAGTTATTTTTCTTGTTGGTTCAGGACTGTGGGATGTGTATTTAAAGTCTCCTTGTTGCCTATACTAATCAGCGCCTGGCTACACTCTGTGTCAAATGACTGATGGCATGTAAAAATATTTCTTCTATCATTCTGGTTTAGACTTCAAGTTAAACTTAAGCAAACGGGCCTAAATGTACTGAGAAAACCGATAAAAGTTAAAACTTTCAGATTAATCTTATACGTAATCTAGCAATCAATAATGTACAAACGGCCCAACTTCAACTATTATAATAGAGCTGGCAAGTTAAATTTATAAGTGTTATTTGTTAAAGAAAACACACACATATATGTTCAAAGCTTGATAGCATTTATTTTACACAAAGAATATGGAATACTTAAAATAAAAAATATAATAATATCATAGTTCCAATTATCACAAAAATCCTTATGCATGCTATTCATTAATTTATAGGCTAATAAATATATTATCTCGATCAGACACAAAAATTCAAGCAAAGTTAAAAGAGGAATATTGTGAGTTTAAAATGATTATCATCAATACAATATTTGATAATTCATGATTACATGGAAACACTCTTTCATCAGAAACAAATGGTGATCAAACAATACATTTCAAATACAAAGAGCTCTACATTAGAAAAAAAATAAAAAAAACTTTATAAACTAAAATTTTGGAATACATTTTTAAACGATTGATTGATTCCAACAAGGCTTTTGAACTTTCAAAGAATTGTACTTCAAAATAGAAAACATAAACATCTAAAATTCATTTGAAACCAGGTACCTTAATAAAAGTATGCAATTATTGTTAGCCAAATTTTTATAAACCTCTTATAAAAAAGAAAATGTCATTTTTAAAAAATTATTCTTGAGAAAATGTTGAACATTCTACATATCGCTAACAGTTACTTTAGCTCAGCAATTTCTCTTAGTAAAAACTATATTAAACCTAAAATTCACTTGTATATTTATATCCTAGAATTATTTACAAGCCCAAACTAATTGTCATGGAAAGTAGCCTTTAAAATCCTATGATAGTATACATACAAAACTAGGTTTGATATCAATAGTTATAATCACATAATGATATGGTTATGATCATGATGTACAAAACCTTAATACGAGTATCTATTGATTAGACTATCACACACTAATAGAAGCTAATAAACTTTATGCTAATATAAATAAAATTTCAATAGAATTGCTTCACAGGAGAATATCAGTTGATTTATCCAATTACAAAATAAATGGAGTGGCTAATTCTTATTGAGTGGCCGTAGTCGAGTGGATTAGATACTATAGATTTATAATTCAGAGGCCCGGGTTCAAATTCCGGGCCGGGCAAGATATTTGTCTCGGGCCACTCCCGTGTTTCGGATGGACACGTCAAGTCGTCGATCCAAGCTGCCTAACAACAATCATTAGGTCATGTCAGAAATTGATCAGGTGTGACCTGAAAACTCAGACACCAAGCTGACCTGAGTCAGCTAGGTCACTCGATATTATTATACAAAATGAATAAATAAATTCTTATATGAACGTTAGTTGAAATCTTGATGAATCATTATATTTCAAGGATGATGATAAGTCTATGACAAGAGAATATAAAAAAATGATAATGAAATGAATTAGATATATGCGAGTCAATGATAGGATAATGAGGAATTCAACGCTATTCTCCAAAAGTGTTGTGATGTGTATTTTTGCTGTTAATATTTAACAATCAGTTAGAAATTTAGGGCCGGTTTCCGAGCTCGAGATTTAGCTAAGTCCTAGACTTCAAACAGCTGGAGTCAGAAAATTGGTTTTCCAAAACGGGGCGTAGTCGCAGTCATTGTCATAGTCACGTTTGAATTAAATTCCGAACTAGAAAATTGAACTCAAAATGAAATAAAGAGAAAATAGTGTAAAGTTCCAGATATTTTGAAATATTTAGGAATGTCTAATTTCGTCAAGGAAAAACGTTTCCAATTATAGAAATGAGAAAATAAAAACTACGACTACTGTTATAAAAGCTGCGACTACTCCCCGTTTTGGAAAGCCAATTTTCTGACTCCAACTGTTTAAAGTCTAGGATTTAGCTAAATCCCGAGCTCGGAAACCGGCCCTTAGTGTATCACTACGGTATTGACTAAAGTAAAAATCATAATAATATACTGAACCAGAACAAATATGGAAATAAAAATTTAAAGCTGTGAAAAAATATAACTTATAAAGCAACCTTGGGAGACAGAAAGACAATAAATTAAAGCTAAATAGAACTTTTTCGTTCATATGTACACTTGAAAACTACTCTATCAATTCCAAATTATTTCGAAGATAGCCAAGGCCTACTTATAATTCTCAAAGATTTTGATAAGTATAAGTGATTTTAATCAGTCTTGTAACATTTCATTTGCTTTTGATGTATTGCATACATACACTGTTATGGCAACAATACTTACTTCGCTACACTACCAATTAATAATTACTTCCTATCAATCATTTCTTACATTCTTATCATTAAACAACATCATAAATTAGTTTCTAATAATAGAACAGCTTCAACTGAATTACAACTGAAAAATACTGAACTCTACAACTAAAACGTTAATTTTGATCCCAAATATCACTGGATGGAATTCAAGCTGGATTTCGATAAATCAATTCTTAATATATATTTTTTGAATTCATTGTTTCATTTGTTTGAACGAGTTCCCTTTGTTATTATCATTACAATTAAAAGCATGTTACTCTTCTAAACATATGGGCAAAGTATACTTTGAAGTGAATACATACCTACTGTAAGTATTTAGTTGGAAGTGATATTAATGCCATTGATTAGTATTAAATCAGTAATTAGTATTTCCAATGGTGAACATAATTCTCTCAATAAATAAATAGCTTCTAAAGCCGAACGTGATATATATTTTTGGTTATGCCATAGCTATTTCAGTAAACAAATTAATATTAGGCTAATATGACTTTCAATTTCAACCTAAAATCTTACTTCCAATATCAATCAATAAAAATGTTAAACGCAGTGAATCATGTTCCTGTCAGTACTTGCAGTTTTGTGAAGTGGGAGAGAATTTCCCCTGCAGACCTGATAAAAATAGTCAAGGGATACAAGAGCTCAACAAGTCCTGACATCTATGGAATCTCAACAGTGGTGTTGGAGTCAATAGTTGATGTTTTAGCTGTACCACTGTGTGATTTGATTAATGACTGCTTGGATTCTGGAGTTTTTCCCAAGGAGCTGAAGACATCAAGGACAATTCCAATCTTCAAGAAGGGTGAACCTGATGAATTGTCGAATTTCAGGCCAGTCTCGATAATTCCTGTATTTGGCAAACTCATGGAATCGGTGATGTATGTTCAGCTTTCACAGTATTTTGAGAGTAATTCCATCTTCCAACCTCACCAGTATGGATTCCGTCAGGGGAGATCAACCACGGGAGCTGTGCGGTATTTAGTGGAGTCGGTTCTTGGGGCAATGGAGGGCAGGCAGTCGGTCTCTGTTGCTTTGTGTGATTTGACCAAGGCATTTGACTGTGTCTCGCATGACATACTATTGGGTAAAATGAAGAGGTATGGGATAAGTGGAGTTCCCCTGAAAACCTTGGAGGATTACCTCTCCAATAGAATGCAGGTCACATCGGTGAATGGTGCGGAATCACGGTCGAAGGAGGTGATCTATGGGGTGCCGCAGGGATCGATTCTTGGTCCTCTGTTGTTCCTTGTATTCATCAACGACTTCAGTGTGCATGGAAGAGCCTTATTGTTTGCCGATGATACCACCCTGCTGGCCCAGGATGAGGACCCCCAAACTGCTGTTGCCCAGTCTAATCTTCTTGTAGAAGAGGCTTGCTAGTGGTTTAAATCAAACAAACTGTGTCTAAATGAGGGGAAAACACAGAACCTGTTGTGCACCTTAAGGCGTGGTCAGGCTCATGGTGAGGCGGAGGTCAAACTCTTGGTTTTTGTGATGGACCCCACTCTATCGTGGGATCGACATATTGGCATGCTATGCGATCGACTGGCCAGGGTGACGTTTTTGATGCGGAAGCTGAAGCAACATGTGCCTGCCAACTACTTAATTACAGCCTACCATGGACTGTTCCATAGTCATATAAGCTACGGAATAGTACTATGGGGCCATGCAGGTAGCTGTGAAAGGATTCTCCTTCTACAGAAGAAAGTTCTTCGTGTCATCACGTCATCACATTACCTGGAGCACTGCCGGCCAATCTTCAAATGCCTGAAAATACTGACAGTGTACAGTCAGTACATGTATAGCTCCCTACGGCTCCTAAGGAGTGAGGTTCATGCCTACCAGGAGAGGGGCCAGCTGCACCACCACAATACCAGGAGACGGGGCAACATTGACCTGCCCTACTCCAGACTATCGAAAGCACACGAATGCTACCCCTTACGGATGCTAAAAATATTTAACAGACTGCCAATTTGTGTTCGTGAGCTGGAGTATGGGAAGTTTTGTAGGCTGGTTCGAGAAAAACTTATCAACTACCCTCTCTACTCATTGAGAGATGATGAGACCAGTGGACTTGTAGACCAGTTTGAGATTGTTTAATGTGTTACTATGGCAGTCCATCTACAGAGCCACACGAAACAACCTATCTGCGGCCATCTCTCGTTATTTGTGTTGATTGTTTTATATTTTGACGAGGTCTGTCTGGCGACTGCCGGTCATAGACTGATTATACTGAATTACTGAATCACTGAGGCTAAAAGCGCAATTTTTGAATCAATAATTTACCATTTATCTTACTGGTTTTTAAGATAAATAATATGGCGAGCGCTGCAAAGCGAAAAGCCTCGGCGGCTTTCGAGGTGAATGTAACCCCAAAGAAGTTGGCACGGCCAGATGAAGTGGCAGAGTCAGTGCTTGTGCTGGCACCCTTTCAGCCGCATCCGATACTTACTATTGAAAATGTTGCTATTGGCACTACCCGACGATTACAACTTTCCGTCGTCAACCCAAATGGAAAGGAAATGCATATTGAATTTCTGAACTTGCCGCCGGAATCGGACGGCTTCAAGTGGAGTGAAACTGAAATGAGAATTGCGGGCAACAGCAACGCCGTGTTGACGGTCGAATGGACGCCGAGTCGCGACTACAAGCCGACACGTCACGTGGTGGGCGTCAGGCCTGTGGGTCCGCGCACTAGAAATATTTCTAAAATTTCACTCACCGTCTCAACTCTCCAGACACAGGACCTGCGTGGCAGAATGAAGAAGCAGGCGACGTTGGCAAAAACCGGTATGAAAATGATACTAAATACACTATGCTTAGTGAGTGATGGTCTAAATAGCTTTCATCTTTTGAGACCTACTCTACCTATGATGTGTCTGCATCATATCTATTGGTGCACTAGTGTCCAGGGTTTGTATTTGTGTCAAATTGTAAAACCCTAACATATTGTGATGAGAAGTTGTAACATATGTAGCTGCCATAGGAACCACAGATGAAGGTACAATCACAGGACTATAAAAATGGTTACTACGGTCACTCAGATCTTCGGCAGGATGTAGACTAGTTTCCTTGTAGAGTGTAGTTTGTTCTTCGGCAGGATGTAGACTGGTTTCCTTGTAGAGTGTATTCTGCTCTTCGGCTACCAGAGGTTGTTGCAGCTGCTGGATTTGTGCGCTCCGTAGCAAGTCGGTGGGGGATGCTGTGGGGGCAGGAGCACTCTGTATCACGTTTGATACAGTGTCGTCGATTTTGACACGCGTTGCACGACTCAGGTTGATGCCATGTCTGCGTTTCATGTGCTTGTTGTAATTGGGCCAGTTGGTGAAGTGATGTTCACACTCAAAACAACTGTAGGGTCTTTCACCGGTGTGCTGTCGTCTGTGGGTCTGAAACATAGATTACATTCAATTTCATTTCATTTCATTCATTTATTGTATGAAATACTATAATCATAATACAATTATGACATTGGAGGAAAAACTAGGCTGAGCCTGTACTATTTCTCTCCAAACATTTTGATAAAATGTTAATATTGTCCAAAAGATAAGGTTATGTAATCACACACTGCTTCATTACTTGATTTTCGGTCCAGGAATGATGATTTAAAATTTTGAAGGTTGATTTTATAGCCTACTCCAAATGAATCACAGAATGTATCACAATAAATTAAAAACTTTAGAAATATTGCACTTATTTAAAAAAAATTTAATACAAAATCAAAAAACTAATCACTATTTGTTATTCACAGCTGAATTACACTACAATCCTCAAAAAATATGTCTAGTTCAGAAATCCTCAAACTAATATTAGTTAAAAAATATTCAAACAAATATGTCTATACAGATGTGGTCTAATGGGAAGATTCCTAGTTGTATAGTGTGGGGGCGGGCGGATGGGGGTGGAAACCACTGCGCATGTCTGTCTGATTTATTCCTAATCTATATTTATAAAATTCCTGTCTCACTGACTAACTCACACACTGAGGTTATTAATACTAGCAAGACAATTAAAAATAATATTGTTAGTAGTAAAGATAAAATGAGTCATATCAATTTAAAACTATTTTTCATTAATATCTGCTCACTTAAGTAGAAATTGAGTCAGCTTGAGATCATTCTTACTGAGAAGTCCACTGATATTCTGTGTATAAATGAACACTGGCTAGACCAAGAAGAGGTACCACTGAACATTCCAAGAGGTTTCACACTGGCAGCATCGTACTGCAGGTCACCTCCCCTCTCACATGGTGGATCGTCTATAATTGTCAGAAACTCCATTGAATATAATGCCCTAAATATAAGTCAGTTCTGTATTGATAAGGTATTCGAAATGTCAGCGATAAGGCTTCTTAGTGATAGCTGTATCATAGTAAGTTTATATAGGACCCTGACTCTGATATCAAAGATTTTTTGAGTCGACTAGAAGAAGTTTTAATTTTTTTAAGAAAAAAACCTTACTCATTCATTGCAATTGCTGGCGGTTTAAATGTGAATATTCTTGATCAACATAAGCAAGAAGTTTCACAATTCTTAAATGTAATGAGGTCGTTTAATTTATACCATGTTCATTGCCTCCCGACGAGAGGGAGAGCATGTCTTGATAATGTGTTCACATCTATTGAATCTGAACGGTTGGAATGTCACTTGTATGAGCAGGACCTGATCTCTGATCACGCGGGATTATTTGTAAATTTCAAAACGATCAACCAAAGTGTAAATAAGGAAATATACCCTGAATTCCACAAAAAACGTCTCATCACAAACGACCGACTGATGCACTTGAATGCATATCTCGCAAACTACAAGTGGACAAATATATTCAATGCCGGTGATGTAAATGTTATGACCTCAATGTTTCTCAATGTCTTGTCCTTTTACCTGGAGCTTGCATGTCCGATAATCAGTTGTAGACCTGGGCCAAAGTCTAGACATAATAATTGGTTTACCGCTGAACTTAGTGGAATGAGGGAACAGCTGATGCTCCTGTATAATACTTGGAAGCTTGATAATACTGATAATGCTGAGGTGAGCTATAAAAATTATAAAAAAATGTACAATTCAGCAATAAATAAAGCAAAAATAGAAGCCAATAATAAATGTATTTCCAAGTCAACCAACAGATGTAAAGCAGCCTGGAAAATAGTAAGGAATGAAACAGGCCAGGACTCAGCACCCTCTGAAATTAATCTTGCACCCGATGCCCTTAATGACGACTTCATCAGTATAACAAGTCTAAAAATCGAGATCAGCTATCTTCTTCTGCGACAAAATTTACTGACCTTTTAAATAATTTCAAATTTTCAGAGACGATTGATCGTACTAGAGTGGGGCTATCTTGGAGAATGGTGGAAGTGGAAACTGTGAGATTGATTGAAAGCCGTTTAAGCTCCTCGCGAAGAGAAGACTGTTTTGGTCTGTCTAATTTTATAATTAAAAATATAGTTGATTCCATGTTGGCACCTCTGACTCTAATAATAAATTTTGTTTTAATAACAGGACAGTTTCCTGATTGCTTGAAGCAGTCCTTGATCAATCCAATTTTCAAAAAAAGGGGATCGAGACCTGCCCGAAAACTACAGGCCAATAGCGATTGTACCAATAATAAGTAAAATCATTGAAACCTGTATTTTCCAACAAATGTATGAGTACATGACAGTCAACTCTATTTTACATGAAAACCAATATGGGTTCAGACCTAATTGCTCAACCACTATGGCTGTAGAAAAGATTGTAGATTCTATTCTTCAGGGATTCGAGAAAAATATGATAGTTGGAGGAAAAATGCTGGATTTGAGTAGAGCTTTCGATACAGTTTCTCACAGTGTTCTCTGCAGCAAGCTTGAACATTATGGCATTAGAGATAAGGAATTAAAATTGATCAGAAGTTACCTTAGTGACAGGACACAAATAGTTCGACTGAATAGGCAAAATAATAAATGTTCAGAACCAAAAAAAGTATTGGCAGGTGTTCCACAAGGATCAGTCCTTGGACCCTTTCTATTCTTAGCTTTTGTGAATGATTTTAGTGTTAATGTTCCATGTTTATCTGTGCTCTATGCTGATGACACTACTATACTTGATTCTAATACTAGTGTAGAGGCTGTACTTGATAGGCTTGACTCCTCGGTTGAACGCTGCAGGGAGTGGTATGCTGCTAATTGTTTGACTCTCAATGAGAATAAAACAGAAAACATTCTATTCACGCTTAGAAATAATTTAAGCAGGGAGCACCAGGAGTACCTGAAGCCGATTAAACTGCTGGGTTTTATCCTAGACAGTGAATTGAGTTGGAGTAGCCACATAGAGTATCTGTGTAAGAAACTGTCCAGAGTTATGTACCTACTAGGAAAACTAAAATGTTGTGTCAGTAGGGAGGTACTTATTCTGACTTACTATGGTTTGTTTCATTCCCATCTCAATTATGGGCTCCGTCTTTGGGGTAACTCAAGTGATATGAAGAAGGCATTTATTTGGCAAAAAAAAGGAATTCGCTGCATTGTTGGTCTAAGGAGTGTTGAAAGCTGTAAAAATAGTTTTATCGAGCTTGGAATCATGACTCTCCCTTCAATGTACATTTATTGTAACCTGGTCCATGTTAAAAAAACCTAACTCTATCAACAAGACATAGCCATCAGCATGAACATAGAACTAGAAATGGGAATAACCTAATCACCCCATACATCAGACTGCAAAAAACATTCAAAAGCTATAAGTATCAACAATACTTATTATTCAATAAATTACCGACAAGAATAAAAAATTTACCACAAAAAAAGTTCATATCTACAGTAGCACAATGGCTCAAAAAACAGGCTTTTTATACAATTGACGAATACCTAAGTCATAACGAGCATCTGACTGTTTTATATTATATTTGTATATGTATATATGTATACATATGTGTACATGTTTAATGTTATGTATATATGTGTTAGCAGTACGATATATTGTTAGTATATGCAATGCTGTTTTATCTCCACATGACGTTTGTTTATAACATTTGTAATGTTCGATGACATGAATTTTTTATTGATTTATTGATTATTGACACTCACTGATCACGATTTCTGAAAAAATACTGGATAGATTGCAACAAAACTTAGAATATAGCTTCCTTAAAGGTCCTAGGTGCTCACTAAGAGATCTTTTGACGATATTTCAACTGTAAAGATGGTTTACGGTAAAGAATTATACACGCTGATCAATATATGTATCAGATGCCAATGTTTCATTATGCGTATCAAATTCCAATTTTTTTCTTCAATTTGATTAATATGATTAAAGCTGGATTTTCATTTATATCAGTATCAATGAACAGTGAAAATGTAATTCCTATAAGTTCTAATTGAATTATTAATACTCGCTTGGCCAAGCTGAGTGGGAATAGTCAAATTAAAACCGAACAACGCGGGGTAACTCTGAGGGTTTAATAAATATGGAGGACCGAGGAAAATACATAAAATGCGGATCGACTTACTTGATACGGTTGTGACGATGCGGTTTTAAAGACAACTGGGGTCTCAGCCAGCTCTGCCGGGAGATAGCCCCCTTCTCCTCCTCCTCGGAGATAGGCAGAGCTAGGTAGAAAGAAAGAGGGGGAAACTAAATACGATAACACATATGCACTGTACTGATTCTGTTCTAACCAAAAACTTTTGTGGGACACCTTGTCGAGACTTTTCATTTTGGATAAATATTCTAGTTAATATGAATTCTTTAAAGTAGGTTCATCATTTGGAATAACCCAGTAATTTTGAAGCTAGCGTACATTTGAAGATAGAGTGAAGCACTTACAGTGAGAATGCCCTTGAAGCGGAACGCCTTGCCACAGTACTCGCATGTGAAGGGCATGTCTCCGGTGTGGATGCGGAGGTGCTCCCTCAGGGTGCCTCTCTCCCTAAAATGGCGGCCGCACTCCTGACACTGGTAGGGCTTGGCCCCCGTGTGCACTGAGGCGTGTTTGCGCAGGTGCAATGTTGTCTTGAATCTGCAAACAATATCAAGTCATATTTATTTATTGGATAGAGCAAACAATACTATGGTCGTAAAAGAAAAAAACAGGCTATTGCCCAAAACTTCTTCTATTTCCCAATGTTGTCTCAAATTGTCCAAATATTTGAAGAATGAAGAATCATTGTACAGTACGATCTTACTGTGAAATGAAGTTGTAACTCTTATAACAGGACATAAAAATGGTACTATTCATTTATGTTACAAGATATACATACAGTACTATATTTCTCGTTCAATAATTTTTATGAGGCTACTTGAAAGTTTAACTACAAAGAATCACTAGTACCCTTATATTATTATTTATATTATATTATTTAATTAAATTCAATTAAAATCATGTCAAGTGTATGATAATAATCTCATCTCCTACTCTCACTGGCGAACAAGAATAATATTATGCCAGTGTATTTTTAACTTACAATCTATTGTTGAACTTTGGTTGAATTATTGTATTTGTCATGCTCTATTTTGATTTTCTGTATATGTATTATGAATATGAAAATAAATTTGAATTTGGATTTCAGACACGACTATTTTCGGGTATCTATCATTATCAAGTGTCTAAATGTTTTTTGTGGAAAATGATGCTTTCTATACTGTTGCATTAAAAACTATGGGCAAATCCACATACCCTTTTCATAAGACAAGGTATGAATTATGTATTCTTTATTTTTACAGAAAAAACATCATCAAAATGATCGAGAGATAAAAAATAAGAATACATTGTGTGCTAATTTTCTATCAACTTAAGATAAGATTTCAAATTCCAAAATAAGGTTATGTCTTGTAGGTCTTCACTTACACTAAATTTTCAGTCAAAAAATATTCATACAAACCATGTTTTTAAATTTAGATGTTTTTAATACAAAAATTCAAATATTTATTCCACTAATTAAAACGAAAACAAAAAATATTCACCTATTTAAAAAATCTTGAATAAAGGCCACAAACAAATTTACTCTAATTAAAAGAGTAATACATTGATGATGTAAATAGGCCTACCACTATATTTGTTGAAAATTAATTTAAATTACAGAACCAGGTTTCATGGTAACACTTGCCACATCTTCAGCTATAGACTAGTGGTATTGACAACATCAATGTCTTAGGCCCGGTTGCACAAAAGCCGGTTAAATTTTAACCGTGATTAATTTCACGAGAAACAATCAGAGAAGGCCTTTTTGATAATACGACTTCTCTGATTGGTTCTCGTGGGATTAAACACGATTAAAATTTAACCGGCTTTTGTGCAACCGGTACCTATTCTGTTAATCATGGAGAAATACCACGAAATTTCCCATGAAATTCAACCATTTATTAAAATAAAATCAGTGTTGTGTGTCACAAATTAAAATTGGAAGTAAAATTCAGGTATATTTCAGTTAGTGACACACACTTACCCTTTATTACAAATATCACAGTGGAATGGCTTGTCCTGGGAATGTGTCATCAGATGTGCGTCCAGATTTCCCTTCTGAATGAAGCCCTTGCCACACTGGTCACATGTGAAGTTCCTGATTCCAGTATGGATGCGTTTGTGCGTCACAAGGTTCGGCTTCGTCGTGAACCTGACAATCAAATTCACAATCATTCATTTCAATCCACAACTTATTACAATAATAACTAGTTTGTGACAATGTTTTATTTGTGACAATATTGTAAAAATTACAAGGCATGACATTATTAAAATTAATTGAATTGGATAGTGTTAGTAATCTACACAAAAAAAAACAATTATTTATTCATTAAAGGTTCCCAAGCTACTATAATTTTCCTGTTACTCTAACAGAAATTATGATTCTCATGTAATATAAATAAAATTGAATTAAATTTCATTGAATCCAAAAAATATATATACATGAACTTGAAATAGCGCTTAGAACTGGAAAGAAAAGGTTTTATTCTTTTATATCTACATAACGTTACCACCGCTGGTGGTGAGTGCTGGTGACTCACCAAGAACGAAAGCAATCTGTTTTGTTGGACGGATAAAAGAGAGATAACAATATTTAGTTCTTCCAAAATTAGTGAACATTTGTAAGAAAATAGCATTGTTCTGCAAGGCCTTCGAAGATCGACAGATACATTCAGATTGATTATGGTTTGAATAGTTCGTTTTGTCAGCCGAACATCCTGTCAATGTGTGGACACTCCTATGAGAGACAATGATATTCTTTTTCAGTCAGACTTGGTAGTATAATACGAGATAAAATATAGCTTTAGATGATAATCCCATCGTATAGAGCGTTTAAGTTCCAAATTTCAATGTTAACTCAAGCCTCGTAGTTCTTTGTCATGGAGCTATGCGACGCTGGTAGTCTCTCATACTTAGCCGTTCTTACAATCTGGACAAAACAGTAATAATAGACAGTAATCGGCTTGGGTTGACAAAAATCAGCTTGAAATTTGGAACATAAACTACTTTTACCATACTTCTTAGGCTATCTTTTCTCTATGGTAAAATTCATTCGAAAACAGTTCTTCATTCTAACGTTCATATTGTTCATGTTCACAGTATGATACAACATTGTTCTGATGTATGATACAGATATTGATGTGTACAATAAAATTTCAAAGTTTCAGAAAATAATGTGGCACTATATGGAAACCTCAAAAATAAAACAAGACAAGAAACGAGAATAAAGTTCTATAATACTATTACAGTTCCGACTCTCCTATATGGAAGTGAGAATTGGATTCACACACGGAGAATGGACAGTCGAATTCAAGCTGCAGAAATGAGGTTCCTAAAAAGTGTATTTGGCTGCACTAGAGTTGATAGTATCAGAAATACTGATATAAGATAGGTTTTATTGGTTGCTACTCTGCATGGAAGAATTATACAAAATAGACGCAACTGGTGCAATCATTTGGATAGAATGCCACCTGGAAGAATGCCCCTTGAAGTGCAAAACTATAGACCTACTGGAAAAATAGATGTAGGGAGGACAAGAAAGAGAGGGGGACCGGAACAAGTTAATTAATAAACCTAATCCCTGAAGTGAAGATGATGATGATTGTTTATAGTTGCCAGTTTGCTAATTAATTTCTCAAGTGAACCGTTTTTCATGTTGGAAATTAAGTCCTACCTCTTGTCACACTGATCACAGGCATACTTGTTCTTGACCTCCTCGGGCAGGTGACAGCGACTATGCATGAAGAGTGCACTGTGCAGACGAAACGCCTTGCCACATGTGTGACACACATACGGCCGTGTGTTCGAGTGCGTCGATGAATGCATCTCAAACACACGCTTCGTCGAAAAGTACTTGCCGCATTCTGCGCAACTGCAAACAATTTAAAATCAAATTTTAATTTACACCAGAAATAGAACCTACACTAGAATATCTGGTTCTATCAGTTCTGGAAGTTATTAGCTTAGTGTATTTTTTGGCTTCAAATTCTCTCTCTCTCAAAAAAAAAAAAAAAAAAAAAATATTTTCAAGTTCTCAGTGATCATAGTGTTATTTAATATTGAATTCTAATCCTTCTAAATTCAAAATTTCTATTAGTTTCTTCATCTTTGGACAGAAAATTCTACTTAAATTCTTGAAACTCAAATGTAACTCATCTTTTGGAAATGTTACTGTTTATCAAATTCGGAAGAAGAGCAGTTTTGGTCTGAGACTGTTGCTCTCTATCAGTCATAGCTAACTCATTCGTAATTTGATCAATAAATGAATGAATAATAACAGTTGAAACTTAAATAAGATAATGTTTGATTACATTGATTCACATAATCACTGAATATTATTTGGGCCTGTATTATAATTATAAATGATGAATGAATGAGATGAAAATGTTAATGATTACACTATTGCATGAACAATATTTGAATATCCCATCAAGTAAACTTGTAAAACTTATGGAAAGGTACAACAGACTTTAGCCAAATACTGACTCCTGTTCCAATTTATACAACACAAAAGATCAGATTTGTGAGTAGGATTGAAAGATTCACACTTCAAAACTGAAAACAATAATGTTTCAATTACAAAAAGCTGAGATACAAACAAACAATATAAAACATGGAGAAATTAACAAAACGCAGACCAACTGAATAGAACATAGTTGGAAAATAATTGATAGTATAGATTAATGAATGAGTACTCGTTCATTAGAAAGAAAGAGAGATACGTTTGCTCAAACAGGATACTTTTTTCGAGTGAATGAAACATTTGAAATGTATTTAAGTTACGGTATTTATTATGGGAAAGAACTAAACATCAATAAATCAAAAACGTAAATTATTCACAAGATATTTGAGTTGATGGAGATACATCACAGATGCTTAATATGTCTGCCATCAGATGTACAGACTACATCTGGGAAGGGGCTTAACATCATAAAGACAAGCTAAATCACTCACAACATACTATAAAGATAAAAATATATACAAAAAGACCATCGAACAATTCAAATTCATTTTCTTTCCAGAAAGTACATTTTCAAAAATATTTCCTGAAAATTACTCCCTCTAATATGGAACAAGTCCGTGTTTAGAGAGTCAATACAACAATAGGCACAAATTAAGAAAGAAAAAGTTGACTTTCTACTGCTGTAGTTTACAAGCATAAGCTATTCAAAAATATTTACATACAATTATCATCCCACTTCATTACATTTAGTATTGGGGAAATTTTTTTATGTGATTTGTTGGTGTAAATCCTTAATTCATGATAAATCTGTTTAAAATGATTTGAATATGATTAAAATTCATTTACAACCGACCTGTACATAATTTGTGATACAAAAAAACTCACTTGTATTTTTCAAGGTTTCTATGGCGTTTGATGTGCGCAAAGAAGGTTGCTTGATTGGTGAACACTTTGGTGCACTGCGTGCACAGAAAACGCGTCTCTTGTTTATGAACAACTGCGTGGTGTTCCCTCAATGCCTCCAACGATGCTAGTTCCTGCAACAGAAATTATTCAAATTAATTGATATCAATTAAAATGGAAATTTCAAAGTACAATCATTGGTATGCATTACCAATCCTATACATAGTTTTGAATTATAAGTCTCTTCGAATTACAATGTTTATCAGAGATTGACAATGGTGTAATAACCGAAACCGGTCTTTCTAATTATCAATAAATCAGAGTTTTTTTGACAATTTCTTAGTCTTTTTCATTCAAAACAGTCTATTACAATTATTTCATTTATTTTTACAAGAGAAGACTGGACGGGAGAGAGAAACTAAGGATACTCCTTGTACTATTTCTCTCCCAAATTTATATTACATTTTGAAAGTTCTAAATAGGGTTATGATTTAAATTTCCTGAAATTTAGTCCATTTTCACTTAAAAACAACAAAAACCAAAAATTTTAAATGTTGACATTGAATTGGTTGATCATATTAGCACAGATCTTACCTGTTCACTTAGTCGATATTACTCTTCCAGTGATCTTTTATTTTTAGATGAATGTTTTCTGCATTTGACTAGAAGAGTGTTTCTACTCACATTTAATAAGAATATTTTGTAGTTTTTGAATGAATGAAACTTAATGAAATTTTATTTTCTTATGAAATATTTAATAACTGTATACCTTGAACACCTACTTTTACAGCCATATATAGCAGTTTTTATTCTCCAGCTGACGGCTTGATATCCAAGCTTTTCATTGGTATTTTTTATGTTTGTATTTTTAGCCAGTACAATGTTTTGTAATAATAATAATAATAATAATATTATGTTGTGCGAAATAAATTCATTTGTGAATTGAATTTTTTTTATGAACTATGCATGCATTTTTAAAATGTTTTATCAATTATTAGGATGTCCTATTCCACCCTCTAGGTTTCCTAATAATTGCGAAGTATTGCAACGACGCGGACTAGCTACAGCCGGGTATGGGTCGGGGTCGGTGACCGTACTGACTGGTGGAGATACCGGACCTACACTTCTCCCTCTATCCTGATTCTTCACCCTCTGCTTCTTTCGCGAGATTTTTACTTTCAGGGGAAGAGTGTTTACCCGTGGCGTTACTGGCCGATTCGGCCCTCGGCCTTTGGAATACAGGATTGGTGTTAAGGGATATTAAGATAACCCTACACAAGGAGACGGATCTGACTATCAGATCCCTACCAATAATTCTATTTATAAAGGTAGTACGCAATCTGAACCAACTGCGAATTGACGGCGAGCAAGCTGTACCTGCAAGCCCGGGATGTGGTTTTTCTATGGGGTTTAAGGTGAGAGCTATGAGGTAAAGGAGCTATGGAGTTATTAGTAGTATTTGAGATGTGGTTAAATAGGGCACGGTATAGGGTGTAAGCTATAGAGAATAGGGTGCAGGGTATGAGGTATACGGTATAGGGTATAGGGAACAGAGAATCAATAAGGTTATTATTCTCTACAGCAAATAAATATCTGCTCAATAATCCGCAATCTGAGAATTGCGCTCTAGCTCTTAGCAGGCTGGACCTGCTAGCTAAACATAGTATATCTATTTCAATTTTATGATAATTAAAGTTTGGAGGATGAGGTTTCGGGTGTCGGATTTCTGAATCGCGAGCCTGCGGCTGCGAAAGGATTTTCAGCAATTCTGAAACTGCTAAACAGGATTTCCGCGCTAATCTGGTGACTGCGCGCCGGTTATTAAGGGCCAATCTGTGACTGCCCTTAAGGGTATGGGAATCGCTCTCAATCGTCCGAAACGCTTTTAAATTAATAGTCAGTATGTCGACTATTATGAGAGGATAGAAAAGATTTTTCACAGACACAGTCTGTAGAATAATATCGGGAAGGCAACAGTCTGTCGTTGTCAGGGTAGGAAAGGATTTTTCCAGGATTTTCCACAAGGAAAATATCGAGTCAGAGACTCCTAATTCAGGAAAAGATTTCAATAGACTTTTCCAAGTAATTGCCAGTCTAAGGACTACCACAAGATCGATCTCTAATTTGCAACTGAGATTCACGGGAAAATTCGTGAATTTTCAACAGGGAAAACCAGCAAATAATATTTGCTATTAAAGAAGACAGGTTTCTAAGAATTTTAGAAAGGATTCGCGGGTCTGAAAACCCGCGACTAGGACGATCTCGAATCTGGAACTGAGATCAGGAAGGATTTTAACACAGGAAGAATTAAGAGAAAGAAAGAGAAAGGATGCCGCAGTCTAGAAACTTCGGCGAGGAAGTCCTCAAGCTGTACCTGAGAGCTAGAAGGATTTTAGAATAGGGAAAGTGAAGAGAAAGAAAGAGAAAGGACGTCGCAGTCTACCAACTTCGACAAGGACGAACTCAAGCTGTACCTGAGTTCTCAAGGAAATGATTGGAATTTTCCTACTTGGAATTACAGCAAGTCTGAATTTGCTAAATAAGTTAAAATACAGGTCCACCTAATGATATGAAAATTAATAAGGAAAATAGACCCCTTAAAACTGAGATTACCTTATTACAGAAGAGGAAATGCACACAAGTGACCAGTCCTAACATACAGTTACCTGAATCACTGCAGAACCAAATACGGAGAATAGCGAACAAATTCCCGCACTAAACTTAAACGTCGTGAAGCGACAGAGTCGAGACTTAAGAATTAAGCCATCAAAAATAATCTGCTATAAGAGCCTAGCTAAATTTCCCACTCAACTATTTGTAGCACAAACTTCAGATCCCTTCAGGTTTCAAACCAAGGATAACACGTTCACCCCCAGTGATACGAATTTAGGAAAAATAGCTGACAAGAAAGAAAAACCCACAAGGGAGTTCTAACTCCGAGTTGTCCGGAACTCGTCCTACAATATTCTATGTTAACACAAAATAGAATAATAATTAGTATCGGGAACGTCGTAAGGAGAGGAGATTCGCGACCCGATCTCACGCTCAACCACCGAACAACTGCCCTAAATGAAACCTACAAGGACAGAGAATCCCCCAGGAAAATCCACCTTCAAACAGTCGGCAATTCGACATACAATATTCCATTCACTAAAATACAGAATAGAATATTAACCCTCTAGTACACCACTATTGGGAGCGCCGCTCGGAACGCAGCCGTACACAAACCCGTTCACCGAACAACTGCCCTAAATGAAACCTACAAGGACAGAGAATCCCCCAGGAAAATCCACCTTCAAATACAGTCGGCAATTCGACATACAATATTCCATTCACTATTCCATTCACTAAAATACAGAATAAAATATAAACCCTCTAGTCTACTATTAGGAGTGCCGCTCGGAACGCAGCCGTACACAAACCCGTTCACCGAACAACTGCTTCTCTCCCAGGTCTTCTTGAAGCAGCACCGGGTCGCTGAAAATTAGGAGGCCTGGGGAAAAGAGATTGCCGACCAATGGGAGTCTGAAAAGACGATCACGCAACTGGTCATGTGACAGGGATTGACTCAGCTGCTCCTGATGTTAAGGGTGCAGCTAATGATGACAATACTGCTGATTCATATAGTAGATTAGGCCGGTAAACAATATTTCTCACCAGATATTACAAGAAGAATGATACCGACTCAACTCGGTAGTCGCTTATCGTTTTGATGATACGGATGCTGCTAATGCAATACAAAATACGAGAACGCTCAGAGTGGTAAACAAGATCTGGAAATTTCTGGTTATGATGAATCTGTTGCTGATGATTTATAGGGGTTGGCGACGATGGTGATGATGGGCATACACTACTACAAGTCCAACAAGATATATCTGGAAGTCGACCCTATTCTTATTCTAAAATAGAATAAATTCGCTAATTTTACACTATTCGACGGCTCTCCATCCGTCACAAAAATTCACTTTGTGACACAATAAATATCATCATATTCTATAGTGAGGTCCACGTTATAATTAATGGCAGTGGAGAAAGATAGCAAAACAACGTTACCGATCCTCTGTCTTGTCAATGCATTCTATAGACCAGTGGTCGCCAAACTTATGAGCTTGTGAGCTAGAATGGCATTTATAAATCTTCTAGTGAGCTACCAAACAATATTAGAATAAAGAAAGTATCTTTTATCACCTATAAAGATACATTTCTAGTGTTGAAATCACCTTATATCATAGCAAAAAGTACAACAAAAGTTGAAATTTACATCTCAATGAGAGCAGTGGAACTCTTTTTGGCAATCAAGTATTTTCTTGACGTTGTAGCCGCCATTCTGATGGAGTTGCCCAAAACATGTCCCTATATCGATTTTTTATGAATTCCATACTTGAAAAAGATGATTTACACAAGTAGGTAGAGCTGAGCATATCTTTCAACCTCAATGCAACTTGAATAATAATTGGATATTTTTCTTTGGGGACTTGAGGCCAAATATTTCCAGTTGTAGAAAGTGATCTGAGAGACAAGATCATTTTAAAAATCCACAAATTCCATTTCAACTGAAGCCTGATCTCCACCAAAATGTTTCACAACACAAGCTGCAAAATCTTCTGCATCGATCTCTACAAAAGGAGAATTGACGAATTGTACCATATTCGATATGCTTTTAAAATCTTGAAATCGTTGATCAAACTGTTGTTGTCTCAAGTCTGAATTGTAACGTATTCTTGGTTATGCTGAGGTGCTGTGAAGGATTTTTCTCGTCATTGATTTTCTTCAGACTGGAAAAGTTTTTATATTCAAACTGGACGACATTCTTTTCCCACATCTCAAGCTCCTTGGAAAACGATTTTACAGTTCAAATCATTCCACCGATATCCTTATCTTTCCTTGAAACTGCGAATTTAAATCATTCAACTTCTCAGTTATATCTGTGAGAAATGCAAAATTTTGTAGCCATGTTTCTCAATGCATGGTTGACAACCCAAGCATTTCTGTGAGCTACCAAAAACCACCCCAAGAGCTACCGGTAGCTCGCGATCGACTGTTTGGCGACCACTGCTATAGACGGTAGTTGATACAGATTTATTGATGTAATATTAACTGTTCATTCTCGTTTTAAATAATCAATTATATTTTTTCTAAGCAATAAATTATATTTTTCAATAATTTCAGAATTTTAATGATTGAGATGACATGTTTAAACTAATTATTAATTCTAAATTGTTAAAAGACGATCTGGCAACAGAGCAAAGCATGAAAGAGTTAGCGCTATCTGCTTTGTTGACTGATAGACAAGGATAGCAATACCATTGCTAATCAAACACTGCCATTATAACGTGGACCACACTATAGTAGTTTTTATTTTATCTTTCTTTTTATTAATATAATGGATATAGCGTTAACTAACGTCAGGACATTCGGTGCACCTCAGCGTCATGATTTCCCAGTTGATCTCCTGTTGTTGCTTCTCGAGAGCCTGCTGCTGCTGCTGACTCTCAATGTCTTTGACAATGTAGCTCTCGCCGTTGATGAAATGTTGTTCGTTGATGTTGGCCTGGTCATCCAGCTGTTGATGTTGCAGGTGTTGTTGCAGGATGAGTTGTTGTTGTTGATTGTCGTGCAGCTGAGATTCCACCGTGATGACTTCCAGTACTTTTTCCTCGACTTTTGCAAGGCTTTCGGTTTTAGTCTGCATACCGTTGAAGCACTTCACCGGAGTGTGTTTCTTTCGTTTGTTTGACACTGCAAAAATATTTAAAATAATTCAATTACAAAGAACTGATAAATAAAGTTTCGTTTGTTTGACACTGCAAAAATATTCTGAAAAATTCAATTATTTTATTATTATCTCTATTTTTCATCACATTGTTATGTGAGTTTTCCATCAAAATTGGTCTATGCTATGACAAGACTTCGATGAATTAAGGCTTTTCGGTACACTTTTTTCTATTTAAATTGGATAATCTTTTTCAATATAATTGTTAAGATCATAAGAGTGAGAAAAATATCAGATTATAAGAGTGAGAAAAAGAGGAAACTGAAATTTTTAAGTGGTCTAATAATGAGTTATGGGTCGTTGAAGTGCTAACTCCGTTTTCTTTCCAGATCATAAACGGTTTCGACAATATTAAAAGAACTTCTCTTAAAAATTCAAAAAAATGTATCTTTCCAAACTGAAACATTTTATTCCCCATATCGTTAATAAATAAAAAAGTAGCATTTTTTTGTAAATTCGATAAATTGTTTAATTTTGGCATAAATCGCAAAAAACGTATATTAGAACAAAGCTAATGATATATACTGGATGCATTAAAAAAAAACTCCAATGGAAAATTAGAAACCGTTTATGATCTGGAAAGAAAACGAAGTTAGTACTTTCTACAACCCATGACTCGCTTATTAGACCACTTATAAAAAATTCAGTTGCCACTTTTTCTTACAATTATATGTAAGTGTGATGTTAACAATTATATTGAAAAAGATTATCAAATTTGAATAAAAAAAGTGTACCGAAAAGCCTTGATCTGCTGTTATGTTTAGGAACGCACTAACCAGTGATACAGTGTTGAGCAATCATATGTAGTCATTATACGCATGACGCGACGCCTTCATTTACAATATACATTGTATGTCTTGAATAAAGAGATTGATTTATTGATTGAGCAACACTGCCTTTTGCATCAAGTAGGCCTAGTTATTTTTATAAATATTGTATGGTACAGTAGCTCCTGTAGAGTAAGAAATTAGCTATACATATATTTTTTCTTACTGTATTTCCTATAGTGTAGCAGACAATTACCGGTGTGTTTATTGTTGAGTTATATGTTGTTGTTGAGCATGGACAACATAGAAACTCAATTTTTGTGTCGATAGAATTTTTCAAATAAAAAGGACAGCATATTGTGTTTTTATTCCATCCTGTTCACAAAATTGTCAGCAATAAAAAATGAAGCTGCTCCCGGACTATAGTCAGATTCACTTTAATCTGTCAGCATTCACATAATAACCACCATTGCTTTCCATTCAGACGACGACGACGACAGTTCAAAGTGAATCTCACTATAGAAGTGCATAACTCAAATCAATTTATTTTCCATTTTTTACAGTAGGCTATATACAGAGCATGGAATTACAAGAGATACGGAAATAATTACAAGATAGCTAAAAAAACACAATCATACCCGAAAGACATTACAAAAAAATCATTATTATGGAAAATAATCCCAAAGGTTACAAAAACCTGTTTGGGCAAAAAAAGGAAGTGTTACACTTAACACAAGTTGACTCTTTAGTAATAAACAAGCAATTTGTGCAGAAAATATTACTTTCTGTCTAGACAAGTAAACTGATTGAATGAAAGAAAAATATACTGATATTGCCGATACCGCTATATTTTTCAATAATTGACAATATCAGTGTATTTTTATTTTTATGATGCAGAAATACAACAGTCCCCCTATACAATCAATTCATTAAACTAGTAGCTTGAATTATTCTGATATTACTCTGATTACGCTGATTTTACAACTCACATTGGCGCACAAGGAATCTTCCTTTTTCCGGTGTTTTTGCCTCACATACTTTACTCATTCATGTGAGCATAAATTAGATCTACATCTTATAATTATTATATAAAATATCATGAATAAGGATATCATTTCGTTATTATTTCTAATTGGATAAATTAACATTTCCTTAATTTTTATGTATGTATTCAAGTTGAGTGCAGTAGCATATACTTATTTATTTTCAAATCAAATCAAGTTTTATTCAATGATATCACTTACATGATAAATTCCTTTATACAAATGATATTACAGATCATTGAATACAATACTGTTTGCTTAAGAAAAATCTTGTCTGCAAACAGGAGTGAAATACATTCAGAACTCAACTAAAAATGCTTATCTATAAACTCAAATGAAAATACTTATCTTAATTGAATTTACATATCTTAATTCATCCCACACACACACCATGTATAAATCATAACAATCATTGATAAAATACTGAAAGAATTGAAACAAGTGACTGTGAAGGTGTTTCACCTAAGAATGATAAAAAGCTCATTAATCTCAACCGGAGAATGATCCATCAACCATAGGTGTAATTTAGATTTGTAAGATTTAAGATTATTTGAATTTCTAATCTCGACGGGCAGACTATTGAAAAATTTAGGACCCAAGAAAATGAAGCTCTTTTGAGAGAGACTGCAATATGATCTGGGTGGGATTATTAACCCTGTTCGGACGTTATGAATGTTCCCCTTTATTGTCTGGCGTTGTGTGGTGGAGGGGGCAATTAAGGGGTGATGCGTATAGCATAATCGCAGCCAGTTGCCGATTGACAGCCAATCGAACAGCTCACTTCTCGTAATGTCGATTTTTGCAAAGTGATTCTTCAATAATCCTGCATCACTGTGGAAGCACCAACAACCCGTGTGATTGCCCTTCAATTCAACAAGTCAATGAAATAAAATATTTAGGAACAATAGTGGACAACAAATTCAAATGGGACAAGCACATTAATCTATCATTACTCGGATCAGGAAGCTTCTCTACAAATTCTATCAACTCCGTAAAATCCTCAACTATGAGACATTAAAAACTGTTTATTTTTCTTAGTGCAATCAATTTTAAGATACGTCATAATTATCTGGGGAGCTACGAATTTTACACATGTTGAACCTCTCTATAAACTTCAAAAACGAATACTAAAAATAATAGGCTTCAAGGAGAATCAATTCCCCACGAACATTCTTTTCAAGGACAGTAAAGTACTGAGTGTAAGACAACTCTACATCCAGGCTATCATCACGCGAATGAGGAGAAACAACGAACACATAAGACTGGCAGATCATAACATCAAACAAGGCAGAGAAACACGTATTCAATAGTACCAAGGATGAACACTACATTTGGCAAAGAAACTACACATATTTGGGACCAAAAATTTATAATTCAATACCAAGTTACATTAGGGAAGAATTCAATAGACACAGGTTCAAGAAAAGTTTATTTTCCTGGTTGGTTGATATTGGAGTGGAAAATTGTGAAAATTTAGTTAGACTGTAAATATTGAAACTATTTATTCTTCATTCCACTCTTTACTGTTTTTCATTTTTCTAAAATAACCTTTCTTATTATTATCCTTAATAGAACATTAATATTTATTTACTAATTCCATAATTTTGTTTGTTTGTATTATACATTTTTACTAATTTTTATTATAAAAAACTTTAATCCCATATCAGTGAATGAAGTTTGTAAATAGTAATTATTACACGCAATAAGCAACTAATTACTTATACCCCAACACATATAATATATAGTGGGGTGTATATTTATTCATTGAAATTATCATTTATTCATTGTTGAAACACCGCTGATTTATGTAGTTATATTACAATACTATATTATCAATATTCTAATGTTGCATTCAATCTTCATTGTAATTAATAAGTTTTCATAATATGTGAAATTTGCTGCATAATTGGCTGTTGTACTGTAATTTATTGTAGATTCGTGTATGAACCAGAATTTATTGTAACTTACTTGAATAAATAAAATTTGAATTTGAATTTGAATTTGATCTATTGATTATTTATTGTGATTTATTACAAGTGTCATCTCGTCTCGTATCGTGATCTGGACCCGGGATCCTGGAAGCAAGGAGGATTTGGACATGAAGGTAGGCCTATGTTATTGTGCACTTAGCCATTTTAATTGTTCAACTTGCTACCCGACGCCAGACAACCCAAAAGTTCTCGATGTAATTGATACAGTCCACAAACCAGAGTGCTGTTTGAGCCAGCCTCTGTCGAATAAACATTGGTCCAACCGTCCGGGATGGATTTGTTAATCGAATTTGAATAGGACATAAGTTTGAAATATCGTCTAATAGGTTTGTCGTTTTTTATGCCTATTTTATTCTTGGTTTTTCTGTGTATATGGCTTGTTTTTGTCGTCGTAGATGAATATACGCTTTAATTGTGGTATTCTTAAGAAATTTGGGCTCAATCTAAGTTGGAAATTGAGTAGAACAAGTAATATTTTCGTAAATAATTGTGTCGTAGCTTTATTGCGTAAGATTGTTGCATTGGCGCCACAAGGCTGGACTGGCAAGTTCGTGTCTATAAGTAGAGAAAGACTTATACGTCGTCTAGCTGTAACAGTAACTGGAACTGTTACTTTTTTCAAAGGATACTTGCAGTTATTTGCATTGATTATTGTCGTTACTTCGTTATTAATAGCAGATATTGTTTGTTCCAATGAGTATCGATACAGTATTATTAGCCTCGTAACCGATCATTCTCTACCGAGCATAAGTTGAAGTGCTGGCTAGGCTTGTATGATTAGATAAGCTAGCCATTGTTCGTTCCATTGTGTCGCCTGCTCTCGTGTTTTCCCTCTTATTCTTGTTTGGTTCTTTGTCTCACTCTCTCTCTCGACGAGCGCTCACTGTTATCGCCTCACTATGGGTGTTATCGAAGATTTGACATTTCAAAGAGATGCATTAATTCGTAAAATAAAACGGATTAATGAAATTGCCGAAGCTGTCGAAAAGGATCCGAAAAATAAAAAAATGAAGAATTTATTGAAAGTTATGGGTGAGCATATCGATCACCACCAGGTGGAGTTCAATGATATAATAGATAAGATGCAGAGCTACTATAACAAACAAAATCCTCGATTGGAAACAATTTAGCTTGAAATGTTGATGAGATTTATTTCAATATCAAGGCTATTCTCGAAAGCTTACCATCCACTCAAACAAATTTGAATATTAGTTCTTCCAATGTAGCTTCTTCACCTACAACTGGAAATATCTCGTCAGTTGCCCTACCTAAGCTTCCTTTAATGACTTTTGACGGCGATTTGAAAATTTGGAGTCAATTTAAAGATTTATTCGAAGCCACGGTTCATAATAATGGTCAAATTGCTGACATACAAAAACATATGTATCTTCGGTCTGTACTGAGAGGCGATGCACTGTCAGTCATTTCTGTAGTCCCATTGACAAGTGATCATTATGCTGAGGCATGGAAATTATTATTGAATCGCTACAATGACTCTTACAAGCTGACTGACGCATACTTGCAAGCAATTTTTGATATGCCAGCAGTTAATAAGCAACCAGACTCGCTACGAAAATTCATCACTCATTTAGCTGAGTATATTGCAGCACTAAAACCAATTGGTCATGCAGTTAATGACTGGTCGATTCCGTTATTATTTGTCTTACGTAAAAAACTGACTGAAGAATTGAGAGAGAAGTGGCAGAGACTGCTAAGAAATGGAACAGTATCCGATTTGAAAAACTTCCAAATATTTTTGAATGATGAAGCTGTTATTTTAGAGGCTACCAAATCCACTGATTTATTGGGATCATCTACATCGTCAGAAGCCTCCTCACGTAAGCAGTTTGGGAAATCGAAACCCACTATGGGAAATTACAAAGCTTCAGCTATGATTGTTAAATCGAAATCGGACGAGCTGAAATGTATTGAATGTAATAATTCTCATGAACTGGAAAATTGTGAAGTGTTCTTGAATCTCAAACCGTCTGATAGATTAAAACGTGTAAAAGAATGGAAACTATGTATATGCTGTTTATTGGCAGGGCACTTTATTAGAGATTGTAGAAGAAGGAAGCCGTGCAGTCACTGTAATTCGCGTCATCATTCGCTCCTCCATTTAGAGCCGAGACAGCCGCCTGTTGAAAACACCAACACATTGGCCGGTAATAAACAAATGAGCAGGGTAGACGTGCACGACGTCGCTGATCAAAGCCATCAAACATTTGTTACTGACTCAGCTAAGAAAGTATTTTCGAATGTAAATAGTTCCTTAGTATTGTTACCAACTGTTAAATTGGGAGTTCGAGGTAATCAAGGCAATTATCATAAGGTCAAAGTATTATTAGATAGTGCAAGCACCGAGTCATTCATTACAAGGCGATGCATGAAAAAACTGGGTTTAGTGGTACAGAAAACACATAGTTTGCCAATCTATGGATTATCTGATACTAAACTGGAAGTGACAGATGAAATTACTAACTGTGAATTTGAAATACCGAACTCCCCTTCATTAAAAATTACCGCGTCGGGAGTCAACAAAATAGCAGCTACAAATCAGATAAAAAATGCGTACTGGGCACATATTGAAGGACTGGAGCTAGCAGATTCTGAATTTTTCCTTTCAGAGGAGGTTGATATTTTATTGGGTGCTGAATATTTCCCCTTCATTCTGACTGGAAGAAAGGTGATTGGTCCAGCGGGTACACCATCTGCCCTAGAAACTGTATGGGGCTACTGCCTGATGGGTAAGGTATCAGAGGAGAGTTCTACTATCTCAAATAATCTGTGCATGTATTCCAATGCTAATTCAGAAGAGTTGGTGAAGCGATTTTGGGTCGTAGAAGAGCCACCTAGGACAAAAAAATTATTGGAAAGTGAAATGGCTTGTGAGGAGATATACAAATCAACTGTTTGTCGTTTGAATACTGGTAGATACATTGTAGAATTACCATCCAAGGAAACAAATACGAGGGAGATATCGGGATATCTTGAAGGTAAAACTAATGTCGGAGAAAATGTTTCCATGATTCGAGAAGAAGAATTGGGAGATAATTTAGAAGAAGTTCCAGGTAAACAAGGTATAGCCTTCAACAGTTATTTACCGATCAACGGTAATTTAGGGAAAGAGTTAAAAGTGATTCATAGTCCACATGAAATCAAACCAATGGGAAGACCCATACCGAAAAAGGAAATTGGAGAAGATGTTTTTGAAAGGGAGAAACGAAATTTGGAAGAGTTAGATGATGATAGACAGGATAATGTTGAAATAAAATGGACAAAATCCGAAAAGGGAGAAGAAATGAAAGAGTATACTCTAACAACTATGTCGTATGGTGTATCATCATCGCCATTTCTTGCCATTTGTACTACGCATCAGTTTATTGAAGATGAAGAAAAAATGTTCCCTGCGGCTTCTGAAGCCTTACGGTTTTCTACTTACATGGATGATATAGTTACATCAGTCTCATCAATGGAAGCAACCAAGCAACTGCAGCTTACTGAATTGTTAAGCAAAGGGAAATTTGAATTGCTAAAGTGGGCCAGCAATCATTCTACCATTCTATCAAATCTCCCTCCAGAGCATTGCGCTATTGATGCAAAAGATTTCACTTTGGAGTCTGATAAAACCATTAAAATTCTTGGCTTCCAATCGAATCCAATTGGTTACTACCTCTTCTACAGGGTGAAGGTTCCATCCAGTCTAGCTACAAAACGAAATGTTTTATCAACTTTAGCACAAATTTTTGATCCATTAGGATATTTGACACCTTTCATGCTTACCTTCAAGAGTATAATTCAATATCTATGGCAATCGGGATGTGACTGGGATGATATAGCATCCGTGGAGGTAGTGAAGAAATGGGAGCTTTGTGTGGTTGTCCTAGTAGCTAGATTATTACATGAAGTTCAAGAAGTGCTTTCAAAAATTATAAACATAGATTATATTGCAGCTTGGACTTATTCAACTGTGGCAGTGAGTTGGATTCGGTCTTCACCTCATCGTTGGGCTAGGTTTGTGGCAAATCGTGTAAGTCAAGTACAGGAACACCTGTCTACAGAGCAATTCAGATATGTGTCAACCGAATGTAATCCAGCTGATTGTGCTAGTCGAGGACTATTGCTCAATGAATTAATTGGTAATTCTCCGTGGTGGAATGGTTCTGATTGGTTAGACAAACCACTGGAGTGCTGGCCACAGAAAACATAGTAATGTTAACATTGGACGTATGGCTCTCTTAAAGGAAAGTAACCTACTCCCTCTTCACTGGAGGCTTGGTCGAATAACGAAGATATTCCCTGGACAGGATGGAGTTGTGAGAGTGGTGGAGGTACAGACTGCAAAGGGAAGTCTAACTAGGGCTGTCAATAGGGTATGTCTCCTCCCTATTGATGAAGATTAGGCCTTATTAAAGGGAACTTCAATAAGTTTAGTGGTTAGTTTTTTTTTGTTTCTTGTTTTACATGTGGGAAAGGTTCCCAAGTTGCTTTGTTTCTTGTTTTACATGTGGGAAAGGTTCCCAAGTTGCTTTGTTTCTTGTTTTACATGTGGGAAAGGTTCCCAAGTTGCTTTGTTTCTTGTTTTTATCTATATTGGTTGTATATAGTCATTATTTCTCGTCCCATCCTCTCCTTTCCGTGGGCCTCCTACTCCTTTTGTATAAGTCTCCTCAATGGCCCCTGAGGAGTGAAGATATTTTTTTTCTAGTTTCCCTAGTAGGGTTCGTTATAGGTGGTTTTTTTTGTTATTGGAAGTTCTTCCAAGGTGGGCGGAATGTTCGGACGTTATGAATGTTCCCCTTTATTGTCTGGCGTTGTGTGGTGGAGGGGGCAATTAAGGGGTGATGCGTATAGCATAATCGCAGCCAGTTGCCGATTGACAGCCAATCGAACAGCTCACTTCTCGTAATGTCGATTTTTGCAAAGTGATCTATTGATTATTTATTGTGATTTATTACAAGTATCATCTCGTCTCGTATCGTGATCTGGACCGGGATCCTGGAAGCAAGGAGGATTTGGACATGAAGGTAGGCCTATGTTATTGTGCACTTAGCCATTTTAATTGTTCAACTTGCTACCCGACGCCAGACAACCCAAAAGTTCTCGATGTAATTGATACAGTCCACAAACCAGAGTGCTGTTTGAACCAGCCTCTGTCGAATAAACAAACCCTCTAGTATTACCTCTTGAATTATAAGCAACATCCGCACCTCGATTGCCACTTAGCCTAAAGAACATGGAAAGAACTTTAAATACATGCAAATGACGCAGAGGCAATATAGATGATTCTCTGAAAAGGGGGTAAGAGTGAGCACGTCTACTTTTTTGTAAAGCTATTTTGTATTTTGTTTTTGGCAAATAAATTGATTCATTCATTATTAGGTTCCCCTATCCTGGAAAATCATTGTTTGTGATTTTCCCAGGGTATTAGGAACTCTCTATCCTGAGAAAAAAATTCTTTGAAATGATTTTTTGGCAATAATATTTAAAAAATCTAAATAATACTTACTTCCATCTCCATCCTTTTGTGGTACTAAACACTCAACATATCCAGTTGTATTATCAATTGTAGTGTTACTATCCATTACACCGTCCTTCACTAATCCATCGTTAAATCTGATTCCCTCTTCATCTTCCTCTTCCTCCTCGCACATGTCTTCTTCCTCCTCTTCTTCCACATCTTCGTAATCATCGTCCTCCTCCCCCAACACTACTCCTCCTTGCATCTGGTCTTGGTACATGGCTTGTTGGTGATCATCGGTCACCTGTTGCATTTCTTGACTGTTGCCGTAATCTTTCACGACCTGAAATAATATAGAAAAACGTTTATTGAATAAATAAGCTACCTTAAGCGAACCTCAAAGAGGCTGCTTGACAAGGTATACAAACATGTAAATTCAAATATAAATATACATATATCAGTGAACTTTATTTTTACTTAACAGTTACATTTACTTATCAGTTTATTACACTCTTGAATTTACTAACAGAATTTACTCAACAGTTAAAATTATCATGATATTAATAAATTAATTGTTGACTCAGCTCTCAAAAGTGTTATAATATATAAAAAATAGAACAGAATTAATTACAACAATACAATACATTAATAATGAGTTACATTATGTTACATCCAAAGTGTAATTATTCAACCAAATCTTTAAATTTCTTTTCAACAGGCGCACATTAACAAACTCAGCACAATTATCGGGTGAATCATTGAAAGTTTTTGATACAATGTAAATAAAGGTGTTTCTGGCTAAATTATTCGAGGTAAAAATCTTGTATTGTTGTATTTGTGAAGGAGACACATTAGGGGTAACCTGTTGTCTCCATAAATAAATAGATAAATAAATAAATAAATAAATATATGATGATGATAATAATAGCGAGTGATTTCCAAATATAGAGTGATTTGGCTGGCTCAGATCAGGTGTCTGAATTTTTATTTAGATGATTAATCAATCATTGATGCTAGTATTGGATGCTTACTAGAGACTTACAGCATGCGCTCTCAGTGGGATACTTTTTTGAAATATGTTTGGAACAAATGCATACAAAATAAAATACTTATATTTTCCGGGACGCATCATTTCAATTAGGAATCATTTGGAGTATACCCGATTAGGTACCCGATTTGAACCCTTGTAATTTTTTTCTTTGTGAGTTTTTGGAATCTCTTGTTAATGTGAGCCGTTCAAGGACCCTTCAAGATTCGAAGACCAATATCAGGGAAGAAATTGCTAACATAACGCCTGCAATGCCGGGAGAAGTCATGAAAAATGCCAGAAATTGGTTTACTCAGTGTGTGGAGAATGGGGGACGTCAATAACCTGATTTGATATTTAAAACTACTTGAAACAAAACTTTATATATGTGTCTACAATCCAAAAAATACATAAAAACTTTCTGATCCATACAAACTCTATCTACTTAAAAAAAGAAGTTTCGCTGCCACACTCTGTACTATATTATTAGACCAATGAATTTCTTGAATAACTCAAGAAATTGACTTACATGCAATTCACGAACATTTTCACTCTGTGGAATCCGAAGGATTCACAGGTAATTTCCATTCTTAATCTCATATCTTCATTGATGCTGTATTTTCTTTTTCTTTAGATCATCAGCATTTTCTCTCTTAGATCATTGGTATTTCATTCTTAGAGCATTGATATTTCCTTTCATAGATATTAGGTATTTTCTTCTTCAGATAACAAATATTTCCTTCAATGAAACTCAATAATACTCTCCTTTGGGTAGCTAGTAAAAAACTTAAGCAGGATATTTAAGATTGGAGAAATTTGAACTGACTGTGGAGGTCCATCTACATCATGTAGGTCTACCCATCTAAAAAATAAATAATATTTATTTATTATTAAAAAGTGGGGACACTTTTAATAATAATAAAACCATTAAAAGTGGGGACACTTTTTAATAATAAAAGAAACTTTTTCTTACAGCTTTGTACTAACGTGATATTTTCGAGCTCTAAATTTAAGTGGTTTTATTCTTTATTTTGTGAATTTAAAGTTTGTTTCATGTTTTTACGAATGTTTTATTATCAATCTATCCAAATTTAAAATTGTTTGTTTTACCTATTTTAATTTAGAAAACTGGTTGCAGTTGAAAAGTTCTAAATTAGTAAGCTCTCGTAAAATTAGTTAAATTATTAGTGAAACAATTCTTAAATCAAGTTTTATTGTGCTCAATCAATTCCATAATCATCTCGTCGCAGGATCGACACGGGAGAACGGCTGAAAACAAACGCACCTGTGAGTAGCAAGTAGTTTCTTACAACAACATCTCCCACTAGAAGCTAACATTGCGATCAGCCATTTTTCGTCAGGCATACAATTAATACAGTATTTCAAAGAGAAGTGTACTTTGGACTCAGTTAGTGCCAACGAGTAAACAACGAATTGACCTCGATGGGAAGAAGGCCACGATTGAGGGATGTTTTGTCGGAGATTGGAATACTTCAGTGCCTGACTCCATCTGGGAGTGAATTATCAAACTATTAGTAGAAAATTTCGTTACGATATAGCATAGCTCTTCAGTCACTGATGATTACGGTATTCAAGTCCTACTGACCTACATAACGATATTATCTTATCTCAAGAATTCGGGAGGAACCAGCATTTATTTTATTATATCTTCGTTGTTATTTTCTTCTTGTTGAACGGCTAAGCTCTTTATCACGACTATCGACGGCTTGTTTACAGATATTCCGAATTTTACATACAGCAACGTTTAAAGAACGGAGTAACTTTGAATAGAAAAGAAAAATATTTAACTGTATAGCATTGTAAGTACAAAGAAGGACAAGAAATGGAGTCTAAAGACCTCGTCAGTATGCTTGATAGATTCAAAGCAGATTTAAAGCAAGAGCTTAAAACCGAATTTGATGAGAAGGTGAGTGTCATTACAGACAGGGTCGCAGATGTTATGAAGGAACAACTACTCAATATCAACGAAACACTTAAAGAGCAGAAGGAGAAGATGAGTCGATTGGAAAAAAGGTCAGGGAGAGAAACATAGTTGTACACGGGCTGAAGAATGATAATACGAGCGATCTAAAAAGTTTGGTTATTGAACTAATAAGAGGAAAACTCGATGTAAGAATTGAAAACTGGGAGGTGGACTTTGTCAGAAGAATAGGAAAAAACGAAGATAATACAGCCAGACCAATTGTTCTGGCACTGACAACGCTGTCGAAAAAAACGGAAGTTTTGAAGAATAGTAAGAAATTGAAAGGATCTAATATTTCTGTCTCTGAAGACTATCCTGAGGACGTTCAACAAATTAGGAAGAGCCTTAAAAACGATCTAGTAACAGCCAGAAAATAAGGTAAATACGCCGTAATCAAGTACGATAAATTAGTCGTGATGGAATATAAGAAAGGAAATAAAAAAAGAGAATGAAGTGTTTCTCCAACGAGTGAGGAAAGCCAGGCAAAACAAATGAGGGCATCAGATGAGAAACAGAAGGAAATAGTACCCGAAAAGACAGGAAAGGAAAGTAGCAGTGTAGAGAAAAAGGGTCCTATAGACAACTATTTCCAGATGAAAAGTAGGGATAAGAACTTGGATACGAATGAATAGCGTTTAATGGAAACTAGGCTGCCAACCAACAAAAACGGGATGATATTAAAAGCAAGAAATTCAAGAAATAAAATTTCCCCAGAAAGGTTGGTCACCGAGGGGAATTGTGACCGTAACCCCCCAGGATTAGTGATAGGAACACTAAATGTAAGAACTCTTCGTACGGAAGACAGACTGTGTGAATTAGAAGAAGCATTACAAGAAACAAATATGGACATTCTTGGTTTAGCAGAGGTAAGGAGAAATTCTGAAAAAATTATATACATAAAAAGCGAATTCCTTTTCTACCACTTTGGCGAGACACAAGGCCAAAAAGGAGTTGGATTTTTAATAAAGAAACATTTAAAAGAAAAAATAATCGAACTCAAGGGTTTCTCAGAAAGAATTGCAGTGTTAAGACTGAGAGTTGGAATCTGTAAAACGTTGAATATTTATCAAGTTTACGCTCCTACAGCTGAATCAGATGTGATGGAACGAGAACTTTTCTACGAGACTCTTTCTACGATCTTGTCTCAAGATAAAAGCAATAATTGGAAAAACTCTACGATAATACTAGGAGATTTCAATGCACAAGTTGGATTTCAGGAAGACAACGAGGCGAATGTCGTAGGTAAATATGGAAATGGAAGGAGAAACGAGTCAGGCCAAATGCTAGTTGATTTCTGTTTTCAACAAGGGTTGAAGGTGATTAATTCATTTTTCAAAAAAAGAAGAGGAATAAAGTGGACATGGATCTCTCCGAATCAGCAAACAAAAAGTGAAATTGATTATGTTTTGACAGCGTATAGAGGCCTCGTGGAACAGTTCGACGTCACCGGAAAAATTAAATTCTTCACAGACCACTGACTGATAACTATCATATTGTCTAAAGAATGGAATTCATTGAGACCGAGGCGTACATGGAATAAAAATATTGTTAAAATGCTGGCACTTAATGAAACGCACAAACGCTGGCAAATGTACGACATATAATTGAAAATGAATCGCACCTGACACTGCAGGAATCATACAATTTGATGGAATCTCTGGTTGTGAGTTCTTTCAAACAATCAACATCGACGAGACCAACAATAATTTCACAGAACACGAAAAATATAATTTGTTCGAGAGAAGCTATAAAGAGGAAAAATCCAAAAACTGTAGAGGAAAAAATCGAGTATAACCTTCTATGCAAATTAGCTAGATTCCATATCCGAAATGACCTAAAAATTCATGAAGATCGAACCATATCAGAAGCCTTAGAGTCAACTAGCTCAATCAAACAAATGAAAAAAAAATATCGTACGGTCTTCAATGGAACACAGGGTTGAAAGATAAACATGGAAAAATAGATAGAAGAAGACAAGGTATAATTGGAAAAGCGACACAATTCTACAAAGAGTTATTCAAATGTACTGGGAATGCGACTTTCGAAATCTCAAACGCTGCGTCCATAACAGATACTATACCAGATTTCCAAGTGCAGGAAGTAATGGATTGCATTAAATCACTAAAAAGAAACAAAATGTCTGGTAACGATAAAATCACAAACGAAATAATTCAAACTCTTGCTCCCGTGATAATAGCCTTATTAGTGAACATATTCAATAGAGTATTGAAAGAACAGCAGATCCCTCATCAGTGGAAATCAGCCGATATGATACTTCTATATAAAAAAGGAGACATCTATGACATCAATAACTTCCGTCCAATCAGCATCACGTCATCTATAGGAAAATTGTTTATGAGATTGTTGACAAACCGCATCCAGCCGATACTTGAAACACAACAACCTGTCGAGCAAGCTGGTTTCCGAAAAGGATTTTCAACACTTGATAATATCCAAGTCGTCAATCAACTCATTGAAAAATGTTCGGAGTATCAAATTGGTCTATATTTGGCATTTGTTGATTACCGAAAAGCATTCGATAGTATAAGCCATGCATTCTTGTTCACAGCCCTTCGAAATCAAGGTGTTCCAGAGATTTATATGAATATACTGGAGCACTATTCCAAGCTGAGCCGAGTGTTATATCTTTTAGGCAGATTGAAAGAATATGTGCCTCAACATTACCTCAAAATGACCTATTTTGCCTTCTTTCAAGGTACATTTGCATATGGTTTATCATTGTGGGGTTGTGCTACTGATGTACAAAAAATCTTGCTCCTTCAGAAGAAGGCTTTGAGAATTGTTGGTAATGCAGACTACTTAGAACCTTGTAGGCCAATTTTTGTAGAACAGAAAATAATGACAATTTATAGCTTATTTGTATTTTTACTAGTGTTGGGTTTCATATTCTTGAAATCCAAATTTAGAAATATCCACTACTACCTCGGCCTATTTTTATTGAATAAATTTAAATTAGTTCCATATTTTTATATTTTAGAAGGTTCATTGTATTTCATAATTGCTCCGAATAACTCAATCAATTAATAGGCCTAAGTTACACATGTGGTGGTGATGGAATATGCAGGAAAATTTGGCAATATTGGCAAATATTTGGCAAAAAATATATTATATTATTGATCAACTCACCGATATATATAGTCCTCATAAAACCGGTCGACACGATACGACAGCGACATATATGTGTTATATCTGTCCTTCACATATGAAGCACGTTCAGTTCTCAGCACATCATCATACGGCACGATCCGACACACACCCGACAAACGATAAGATTTTTCTTTCACTGCACTTTGCCAAATTAAGGAAGGACATAGGATAGGTGGTGAATGGAATTTGATATTTCATTTTATTTCGAATTACTTTAATTTTTTTAATAATTTGGAAAATATTATCATCTGTGGAATATTTTTGTTTTTGACTGACCATCTATCAGCTGTATGGAAAGGAGCGCTCTCTGTTATCGGAAATAGGAGATAATGAACTCAGAGATTGGCGCCTACTTTTCAAAATTCTTTTGATTTAAGCTGTTTCTATTTTTATTGGAAAATAATATGCCGTGACATCAGCTATGGAAGTGAAAATGAATTTTGACTCTTTCCTACGTAGGGAGAATTTTCACCAGCATAATACAAGGTACAGACAGTGTATTGAAGTACCATATGCCAGGCTGAGGAGAACTCAGATCAGTTCAAGAGTAATTTCTATAAAAATATTCAATAAGCTTCCGTTTTTTGTAAGAGAAATATCTGTTGCTCAGTTTAAACGTCAAATGAGAACACTTTTGACAGAAAATCCGCTTTACTCATTGACTGAATTCCTCAACATGAGCAATGTAACTATTAGTAGCTACTTCTGATCAAATTTGAATTTAGAGTAAATCTTAAATAAGTGTGAACTATTATATAAACTTTCATGACTTGTATATTTTGATTGCCTATTATGTGATTATTATTGAATGTCTGTTAGATTTATTATCATTGTAATGCATATAAGATTATGACGTTTCCGATTGTATAGTTTTTATACTTAGAGGAATAAAAATCTATTCTATTCTATTATGAAAACAGTACTGCAAGGGTAATTCTTGAAAAACCAGGCAATTATTTCAACCTAGAAAGAGGAGTGAAGCAAGGCGACCCGGCATCACCGATACTGTTCAACGCAGCTCTTCAAGAGGTTTTCAAATTATTAAAATGGGAAAGATTCGGCATCAATATCAATGGAGAAAATCTAAATCATCTTCGCTTCGCTGACGATATCGTGGTTATTGCCAAGTCAAGTCGAGAGCTGCAGGGTATGTTGGAGGATTTCGCAAGCGCCAGTGAACAGGCTGGACTCATCATCAATCCGGATAAAACTTTCATAATGTCCAACAGAGAAAACTGTGAAATACAGATTGGGGGTAGAATGTTGAGTCCGACAAACGAAGTGGTTTATCTGGGTCAAAGCTTCTCATTTGCAACGAGGGAACAAAATGAAGTGAAGAGAAGATGCAACATAGCATGGAAGAAGTATTGGGCTTTGAAGTGTATTATGAAAAATAAAGAGCTCAATATTTCAACAAAGGCCAAAGTGATAAAATCATGTATAATGCCAGCACTTATATATGGAGCACAGACCTGGGCTTGTAAGAAAACGTCGCTGAAAAAGGTTCAAGTCACTCAAACAGCAATGGAAAGAAGCATCTTGAATATAAAAAGACAACAAAGAATCAGGAACTCTTTTATAAGAAGTATAACAAACCTTGAGGATGTGACAAAAACAGTGAAGTTGCTGAAATGGAAATGGGCTGGCCACATCGCAAGATTAGAAGACGACAGATGGACGAGAAAAGTCACCAGTTGGGAGCCAACGTGGAAAACAAGAAGAGTAGGTCGACAGAAAGCCAGATGGAAGGATGATATCGTAAAGACTGCAGGTATAAACTGGATGGAGACGGCGAAAAACAGGCAGAGATGGAAAAACCTGGGGGAGGCCTATGCCCGCTAGTGGGCCTAGTTTCCAGAGAAATTATCAAATTTATGTATTGGAAAAGGAAATTATTGTTTTATTGTATTCTTCTTTATATTATAATATTCTTTCGATTTCATTAAATTTCATAAACTATCATTTTTCATTTTGCTCGAGGAAGGAAAAAATACTCCTGTATAACAGGAGTAAAAACTAAATTTGTACGACTGTACGGACTCTATTTCATTTGAAGATTTATATATGTATTCATATATATAAAAAAAGAAGAATTTCTCTAGTGTATTGAAAACTGAAGATGAATGGTTTGTAATAGATTGTAAATTGTTTTTCTAATGATGTATTGAAAAATGTTGTCTGGAGACTAAATAAAGGCTTTATTTATTTATTTATATTTTCAGATTGCGATTTGGTTTAGAAATTGAAATGGACATAACCTATGAATAGTATTTGGGCAATTTGAAACTAAATTAGGAAATTGAAGAAGTTTTGTGCGATTGCCTGTTTTTCTTTTCCGACCATTGTATTGTTGTGCTAACCTAATAAAAAAATAATAAGAAACATTGCATGTGCTTTGCCTCCAAAAATTCCCTTATCACATACATTAAAATTATATAAACCACTTTGATCATGCTTATAACTCAAGTGGCAATTATTGCTTATCCAGTTCTCAGTTCCCAGATTGGCTATTTGTGAAAATGACTTATTATTCTGGGCTTAGATTCTTGAAATGTAAGACTTGGTACTGACTTACGCACCTCGTATCTTACAAACGTTCTTCAAACAAGGATTTGCCAAGCCTGTATGGGGCTCACGAACAGAGCGCAAGCAGCACGTTTGCTGTTTTTAACAGACAGGGATGATAATAACTACTTTATATAAATATTAAATAACCATAATAATTAAGGTACCTGAAACTGTGAGTCGCAATTCAACGCAGCCAGTTCGATAGTAGTCTGCGCGTCTTCCAAGGATTTATGATGCGCATGAGCGGTAGCGTCCTCCTGGAATATGCGCAAAAGAGTGTTCTGCGCATCTGCACTGCTATCCACAAAAATGGAGAATTGCTCCAGTTTGAAACAACAGTCGAGACACACATATTTTGGTAGTGAGTCTGTCTGGTAGATCTACAAAAAAATTGATCGATGATAATTTAAATATGTGCTCTGATATTTCATGAAGAAACTAAAAATATAATCATATTCACGATAATAATCTGCATCAGGCCTATCTCATTGAATATTGAAGTAAAGTCATTCAAGTTGAGTTTAATTTTTTTGAACATAACACAGTTGATCGACTGTAGAAACGCCAAAGTAATGGTTAAACTCCAAGGGTTTCATGAGGTGGAATTACTTTATAAGCTCAACTGACGTGGGATCATACATTCCACTAAATGGGGTCCAAGTGGGGTCAACTGAAGTGGGATCATACTTATTCATATACATGTAACTGATTATTATAAAAAACATTGACAATTTTCATACAATCTAATATTATTCCAAAAAATAATGCAAACAATATGCATTAATAATTTGTAACCATGCAACATTTAACATTCTTATTACATTTCTGTAAAAGCAAAAAAAAAAAAAAAACAAGAAGATACAAAGAATATAATATAAAACCCTTCAACACTTATACAGTTATTAATTCTCAAAAGAAAAAGTAGCTCTAACTTACTAAGCTTTCCAACTATAATATGGACATTCATTACTAAGCCAGTCCTTGGTCCTTTTTTGGATAGGCCAATGTTGGAGTTGACTCCTTTAGATTAAGAAAAGTAATGACCAAATTATTCCCATTTGGAGTAACAACCAGTCAGAATAACTAAATAAAATAAGCAACCAAATGAAGAGTATAAAATTAAGTAAGGTTATGATAGGTTGCCAAGTAAAAAGTAGGGAAACTCATAACTTTATCTGCTTACAGTGACTTTGTATAGCTTTATTGATCGGTACTTAAAAGAATGATGTGAAAATAAACAAGCTTTTATGCAAATAGATTGAGTAAAAACTTTTTGCCGGATCAATAAAAACTCACCTCAAAATGTAAACATTTGATTATTTTGGTTTTAATGCACAACTTATGACCTTCTTCATCATAGATACCGACAAGTTTATCCTTTTTTAACGCACACAAACGACAAAAAAGAACATCTGCCATATTAAAAATTATTTGAAAAATTTCTCAAGAAAATCTGAATCATTTCATTGTTTACAAAACATCACTTTCTTGGAATTTACTTCAGCTACAGTAACCAGCAAAATTTTGCTCCGGGAGAACAGTCACAATATTGCATAATGGCGGCTGATCCTTTTGTAAAAGAATACAAAGCTGCTCAATTAGTATATAAAAGCCTTATAACAAGAAATTTGGAACAATTGACAGTGGAAAAAATATTTTCATTTTTTTCATATAGAATTATATTAAATTAATTCATATTATTTAATTTTTATTCAACAGTAGAAAGTTATGAATTGATTTACAGAAGAGAGTGTACGCAAAATCATGATGGACGTCAAAATCATATGATTTTCAGCAACAGGCAGGATGCAGCATGTCATAACCTATATTTTATTTAATTTCAATAGAATGATTCCATTTTTCTATTAGAACTATAATATTCTACAAAGAAAGGAATTCCTTTGATGTGATTAGCTTCCAGTATGAGGAAATGGAATTTTTCAACTGTCTTCCTCAATCAAGATTAGATAATAGCTTGTGTTGACATAGTCACCCTCCTAAAGCCTTGGCCAGACGACAAATCCTTGTTGACGAAATGGACCGGTTTATACGAGGGGTGAGTGCCGAAATATTAAGCTTTCTCTTTTCATAGTTCCTTTAGGTGTTTTTAAAACTAACACGAAAATAGAATTAGCCGTAAATATACTGCACTCTATAAATAAGAGACAAGCTTTCAATGGATTTTGTTAGTTGGATTCCTAAGGTAAGTAGATACTGATCACAGTTCTCACTGTATTCTTACTTTACTATTGTGCTTTTAGAAGTTTTAGATTATTTTAAGATAAGGGTTCATTGGTTTTTAATCAGTTATAGATCAATATTTATTGTTGAACTTGTCATTGATAGACATAGTTATGATTCATTGGCCTCCGTTAGACCTACCGGTAGTTGAATACAGATTATCATTTGTGTTGAAAATCTCTTGTTAATTGTTTTTTCTTGATGTTATTGTGGAGTGTTGTGATTAGTGCAGTGTTTTGATCCAAAAAATGTTTTATTTGAATTGAATTTAATTCTAGTAATTTACGTATTCAAGTGATAGATATTTTGTTTTATGTTTGCTGAGAGTGATACCTATATAATCTATAGGCTTGTGCGTGGGTATATTGGGTAAGATAGTTTAACCATAGAGTAAATATAGCAAAAGAGAAACATAGAAACTTGTGCTATCTTTTCTCTATAGTAGTCCTCTATATCTCATTTTTCAAACAAGAATTTTATTGATATTGTAGCCTACAGTAGGCTACATTTTTTACATTTAAAGATTTCTTCCTTATACAATGTTCTCCAGTTGTTTTATATATGTTTTCTGTTGTATTGTTAATAGTAGTATCGTAACTCAGGTCACTCGATAACACTAGAATCAAGCTAATCTACTTGGGTCATTTGAATTAAGAATCAAGAATTTTATTGGCCATAAAACAACATTACAAAAATGTAAGCAATAGGATTCGTCAATAATGAGTAAAATATCGCAAGTTCGACTATAAACACGAACAAATTTACACATACACATTGAAATATTTCAGGTACTCATTAACAGAATAGAAAGCTAATAGAATTAAGTTTGAAATGTATTGTACAACAATTATAGAGAAATCTCTCTTTGAGTGGACATGGTCAAAAAATTAATCAATTAAAAATTATTTCAATAAAATTGAAGTCTAACATCAATTATTGAATTTATTTTTGTGCAATTTAGAGCAAGTTTATCTACGCTAATAGAAAAATTTTCTGAAGGTCACATCTTTCAACAGTGTTATTCCAGTTCATATCCTCTTCTTAATCACTTATTCATTTTGTAATGCGTTAACAGTTGGTTAAATCTTGTTTTTATTTTAAACCCATTAACCTTGAAAGGTTAATAGTTGATTTAGTCATCCTCATTAAGATGATGTCTGATCTTTATTTTGAGAGTCTTAATGACAATTAATTCCATCATAATATTAAACCTGTTCAAAACATGTACATTCAGGTATGACTGAAACTTTCCATAAATGCTAATTGATTATAAATACAAGCCATCCTTATTTCAATGTTCACTTGCAGCTCACTACACCCTCAATGACATTCCACCACTAAAGTTCGTTGGTATTAATTCTTTGTTTTCTCAATTTATCAGGTTGTCTATTTAATTGGTAAAATTGGTTTTTGATTAAATTTCTGCTGTATCATATTTAGTATCCTGAAATATTAATCCTTATTCTAAACTTCTGTATTCTAAATTCCCATTCAGTCTAAATTTATTTTTCTAGTTTACAGTTGAATTTTTTTTTAATAATAAAGCTCTGATTTTAAATCTCTAAATTCCTATTCAACTTAGTCTGAATATGTTTACAATTTTGTCTCAAGTTTATAATGCTGTATCCTATTTAGTACCCTGAAATTTTAATCCTTGATTCTAAAAACTTCTCTATCCTGAATTTCCATTTAGTTCTAAAAATTGGAATTTCAATTCAAGAATGCTGATTAATATTTTGATACGGTATTCAAAAAAATATCGAACAGTATGGAGGATTTCAGAAAGAGAGTTTAACAGTTATTTAAACGTTCCAAGTTTTTAAAATACAGTTTTTATTCTTGAAAAATAATGTTGTTCCTCGAACCTTTTTTGTCTGTCAATCTGTATAGTTTCATTAGCCAATGCTTGATTTTCGTTACTGTTTTATCTTTTCTTTGATTAAAATGTGTTTATAATTTTTTTCAATTCCAGCAGGATGTTGGCTCTCCTTTTGCCACTACTTTCGGCGGTCCTCGTCGAGGCGCAGTTCCCTGGAGGTCGCTTCCTGGAGCCTCCAGTTCCAGCATTATGCGCGCAAAGTAATTATTCATTTTTCTTCTCGGCTTCCTCTGTTTTTTTTTTCATTCCATCTTGCGCTCTCCTCACTCGTACATTAACATTTTATCTCACATTAAAAAAACTCCCATTTTTATATTACATTCATATGAGACATGATCTTTTTGTTTTTCTCATATTAAAAACTCCATTCCTCAAATTATGCAGCAGTCCATACATAGCCTACAATCATTAATCGAAATTCTCACACAAAAAGCAGGGTACTTTTAGTACTTATTTGATTTATTCAGTTATTAATATGACTATTTTGTTTTTATAAGTTCGGCTCTTGTCATATTATTTTTTTAGAAATACTTATACTTAGTTATATATTTGGCTTTCAGTAGATTGCTGAGTACTTTCTTATAACTCTATCTACAAGCATTACTGAATAGTTATTAAAAGTAGTTTTAATCTCATTATTGTGAATAAATAAATACAAGTTTCTCTGTACTATACTTGGTTCTGGGATCCGAGAGAGCGTATGTAAGCAAACATGCGCGTGCGCGCGTGAAGCAAGACTATAATAAATAATAATAAATATTCTTATTGGATAAAATGCTGTACAATTACAGATATGGCAAACGTCAATAATTATAACAACAAATACATGAAAATGATCAATGTCACAAAGTACAATAAGTTATCAACCACTGATCCACAGTTTCCACCTAGCAACTGAAGCTGAGCCGAACTCAATATCGCATAACCTTATTTGAATGTAAGCATTGTGAACTGGTATTCACGAGTCAAACAATGAAAAACGGATCTGAGACATATCTTTTATACTCACACAAGCTCAAACTTTATGTTACTGTTGTCCCTCCTTTGTATGAATAGACTATAGTAACGTTTGTCTGATGGCTTGTTCTACGAAAGATCTCATCACTTTTATATTTACAAGAGCTCAAACTTTATGTTATTGTTGTCCCTCGTTTGTATGAATAAAATATAGTAACGTTTGACTGATGGCTCGTTTCAGGGAAAGTGCATGACAAGTTCAACGGGCACGGCTACTACTTCTCATGGAAGGACCCCGCCACGGCCAAGATGGAGGAGGACTGGCTGGGAGGCCGCAACTGGTGCAGAGCGCGCTGCATGGACCTCGTCAGTCTGCAGACGGCCGCCGAAAACAACTACATCAAGAACCTCCTCGTCCAAGGTCAGTTTGTCACTCAGTTTACTGCAGTTTTTGTCTAGTTACAATTTCAAATTGAACCAAAACGTGTTTTCTCAACTCTAACGAAAATTACAATGCATATTGAAACAAGGAGAATCTATTTATCTCTTAGAGATACTGAGATTTTTATTTTCTTTATATTTGGAATCTATTTAATTTAGGCTCGTATGCAGATACTCGGTTTAGACGGAGAAAAATATCAGCTGTTCGTTTAAACTCCTTATGAAACACATTATATGATGAATGCAACCATATATCTACAAGTAAACGTGGTTTATCGTTAAACGTAGTGTTAGCATATGGCACTTAGAATGAAAAAAAAAACAGCTTAGTAGTGATGATGAAGGGGTAAAGTCAAGAATGGTGAGGTGACAATGATGAAGAAAGGATGATAAGTTAAGAAGAGAAAGAGAAAAATAAATATGAGAAGATATCGATAATCATGGTATCGTAATTCAATTTGCGTTCTATCTTCCTGTTAATTGTAAAAGAAGACAGGCGTTAGGCCTAGTCCTCAAAATCTCTCAACTACATAGAGAACCTCCTTGTCTAGGGTCAGTCGGCTTTATTACACAAAATGTCTTGTATTTTATTAATAATTATATTAAAACAATCAATAAAACCGGATTCCCACATTTTCAGTACTGTGAAAATAATATTCTCTTATTATTATTGATCTAACTTACAAGTCAAGACAAATTTAGATCTATCGAAATTCGGAAAGGGACCAGTTTTGAGCTAGGCCTGTTGGTCCTTTCCTAACCATGTATTTGATTTGTGCATTGGTTAATATAAATTAATATTAGAATTTAAAAGAGGAAATATGCGTTAGCGCTTAACATATAACATTTTTATACAGAGTGAGTTAATTCCTTTCCTACTCATACTGATAAATATGATAAATAAATATGAAATAATGATATTTACATATAAATAATGTAAATGTTACAGTGAATCTTTTTTTGATACTTTTTTAGAGAAATTACTGCTGGGAACACCTCTTCTTCTATATACAATTAAAACTAGATAATTTGTAATGTTGCACAATTTGAAATAAGAATAAATTCAAATTCATTTATTGCATGAAATAAATACACAATTGAATATATTTCACAGTTAGTACAATTTCAAATGAGTCAACATGTACACTTATAGGTTGTAATCTATCGCACATGATCGAAATAAGTATTGTACAATAAAGACATAATAATCCTTATGATACTAAAATGAAAAGAAAAGAAAAATTAACATGCATCTCGTCCACGAAGGCTGTGTGTGGAGAGGAGTCTGTTCTTTATTTAGAATAAAAATTTTTGTGGTTTGAGAAGGATAAAGTAATTCTTGAATACTGAATCCTTGATTAGGTAATTCTTGAATGATAATGAGTTTAATCATTATAGAAAAATTACTGAGAGGATGAATAGTTTTCTAAAATAGGACAGTATGAAATGTGTACAGTTCTCTGCATTAGCCTGTTGTACAATTTTGAAAGTTCAATTATTAAACAATATGTAAGCCTAATAAATTATTATGTTCAAATCCAAATTAAAAATATATTTGGAAAACTACTTTCTATTGTGAGACATTTGAGTTTGTGAAGAGGATTGTATGCTGAATATGAAATTTCAATGATTTGTTGTATGTATTGTGCAGACAAAGTAAGGTACATCTGGACATCGGGCCGTATGTGTGACTTCAAGGGCTGTGACCGCGCCGACCTTCAGCCCAAGGCCATCAACGGCTGGTTCTGGACTGCTGAGCTGCAGAAGCTCCCCCCCACCACCGACCGATCCCAGAACGACTGGAGCGAGACCGGAGGGTATGCTAAATTAATTATTATATCTACGACCATGTTAATTTATAATGTAACATTACAATCAATTCCATAACACAGGGGTCTTTTCGCAATGAATTTTCAAAACTGTACTGTAAAGTCATCTTTATACAACGACTTGAACATTATAAAACGGTTCCAAGACCAATGCTGAGACCGGCGGGCATGTACAATGTATTATTATCATATCTACAACCATGTTATGATGTAATATTACATCACAATGAATTCCATAACAGGGGTCTTTTCGCAATAGATTTTCAAAACTGTACTTACCTATTTACTTACTTGATACTTGTTGATACAGTTGAGTCAATTTTATGCAACGACTTGAACATTATAGCACTGTTCCATGACTAATGCTGACGTCACTTCTAGTGATATTCACTTCAAACTGACGGCATTGTTTGGATGTGGAGCATTTTATGTTGTTGTTGGAGCATATGGTGTTATTTATGAGAAATGCTGAGTTACTGACAGACAAATATTATATTCTATTTGTGGAGAAAATATATTTTTCATTGATTAAATAATAAATTCTCATAATTGAAATTAAATATTTTGTTAATTAGTTATATTTATACATTGTTAAAAAACAATCTGGCTACGTTGCGGAGCTAGAAAAGGATAGCGCTATCTGCTTTGTCGGTGATTGACAAGGATAGCAACAACAATGTTGATCGAATACTGCCATTACAACGTGCACCTCATTATAGTGAATCCACTATAGACTGTAAAAGATAATACCCATTACAATTAATCTGAAATACGACTGTCATATCCAGTTTTTTTTTGCATTATTTTCTTATAATTATTGAGAAAATCATTTGATCTGATTAATATTTCTGAGGATGAAAATTTAGCGCAAGGAATAATTTGTCATTCTACTAATAGTTTTCTCTAGTTCTTGTTGCAATATCGGATCATTCCATCATTTATCAATCGTGTCATTATTGCTTTTCATTAAGTAATTTTAGTTGTAATATTTATCAATTTATACAATGATTATTAGTACCTTTTCTGGCTTCAATCTTCCAAGTAGCCCTATCAAAATACTTGAATGAATACTCATTTATTACTTTTTCATTGCAGTATCGGCCGACCCCAGCCCGACAACCGTGAAGAACTGCAGAATGGCGCCCCCGAAAACTGCCTGGCCGTCCTCAACAACTTCTACAACGATGGCGTGCATTGGCACGATGTCGCCTGCCACCACAGAAAGCCCTTCGTCTGCGAGGAGTCCGAATCCCTCATCAAATACGTCCAGTACACCAACCCTAACCTCAAGATTTGATCCATTTCACAAGGTTCTTAATGCCGCCTGTACGTATTCATCTCATCCGCTATGAGTTCTGATCTTGAAGGCCTGGTTTCTAGCACTCTTATTGAATTTAATGAACCATTAAAACAATATATTTAAATTTAATGGCCCATTAAATTTAGTAAGTGTTATAGAAACCGGGCCTGAATCTGTTGGATAATTGTAACATCATTGTAAAATTCAGTAGTTAGAACATTTAATTGGATATCTGGAACATTATTTAGTAGATTTTCAAATATTTAGGTTGAATATTTAATTTATGATCAATTATTGTAGCGCGTATTATATTGATCTGCTTCACTCTGTGTTCCAATTCATAACTCACTAACATTTGGATATTTGTAACACCATTGTAGAATTCATTACAGTTTGAAATTGTATCCATCATAAATTCAGCTACTTTGGAACATTTTGTATTCAATTTGGAACTAGTTCATATTGATATTAAGTTTAAGCAAAATTTGTGGGACCGTTTTGATTTGACTGGCTTATTTGGTGGTATTCAGTGTAATTTGTATTAGTAGTTAGTGTAGTATTCAGTTGAATCTGTTGTCTTATTTGAATTTAGCTACTTTCTCAACAATATCCTGCAGACATTCTCCACTAGAATTAGGACTCTTCTTCTTTTTTCTTGAAACTATATCCTTTCTCTACTTTCAACTCTCTATTTGTCGTTGAATACTCTTGAAGACAATTTCTTTGGAATAATTTGATATTTTGTTTCTTGAATTGCTTGTTTCTTCTCCTTGAAATGCTAATACTTCTTGTGCACTTGTCTATTTGTATACTTTTCTAAACTTACTCTTCTCTTCCACTACTTTTTTCCCATTAATAACCTTTCTTCACCTGCTCACTACTTCTTTTCAACAAATCTCCAAGATTTCTCTTATTATCTATCTTTTTCCTTACAACAATCAACGGTGTTATTCCTCATCTTCTCTTTTTCTGCTAAATCTTACCTTTTTCTTACTTTCTCACGAAATATTTGTCTTGTATTACAATCTTTTTCTGAAGCCTATCACTTCCTGGTTCATATTACATTATCTGGCTCTTGTACTGATCCTATTCTCGATAATATATTCTTCTTCTTCTTCCCTAGACCTATAATCCTCTCTTTTTATTTATCTATTCGATATTACTATAGACCTTTTTCAATTAACTCTCCCTGTTTATCCACTCTATTAGAAATATGATTGAAATAATGATGCGTTCAACCACTTCCTCCGTAAACAAAGCCATAGTGCATTCTGGTGACGTCAGCACTGGTAGGGCTCCTAAACCAATAAAAATTTGTTGATTTCAGCTGATCTGTATCAGCTAGTGTTTTCATTGGTGGAGGAGCCCAACCTGTGCTGACGTTACCATCAACCACCTGTCATGCACTATGGCTTTGTTTACGGAGATAGTGATTCAACCCATTTCAAAGTTCTCATGTTATCTCCTCTCTATCTATTTTATATTCTAGTCATCTTTTCTCTACAAGCTATCCTATTCTTTTTCCTTCCTTTCGTCCTTTCTTATCAAGTTTAGGTACTCTTCAACTCTTTGTTCTTTTGTTAATACATTGTTTTTTCTCCAATTTTTCAGAATGTTTCCAATTTTTTCAACTTCCTGTTCCGATTTCCTACCCATGAGCTTCCATTTCATAGTAATACTTAATGGTGGCATACATTATTTGTAAAAGGATTTGATTATATTGGGATAGAATCAATGTTGTTTCATTGTTATCATAGAGTATATAGGTAGTCAATCGATATTCAATGTTCTAATTTTGTTATCAATGTATCGTAATTGAATAGCATCTGTATTGTACGATTGTATATAATTTATTTTTAATGTTGTTGTAATATCATAAAACGTATTTATGTAATTCTGTGTGGTTCTTACGTTCTTCATAATTATCATTACCTTGACGGGAGAAAGTAATATTTAAAAAAAATACTAAAACTAGACTACTACAGACTGTGGGATGGTGGAATGGATTTTGTTCCGATTCGGTTATATCACAGATCTAACTGTTTACTTAGTCTTTGGTTAGATTTATATGGAAAATTATTTAGAAGTAAATATGTCAGAAGTAAATATAATTTCATAACTATGCCAGAGAAATTCATACACATATATAATACACATATAATTTACTAAGTGGCGATGGATTGTATCTTGAATCACGCCTTCAAGTAAATAAATAATCAAGTTTTTCACAACAAACTTGTAATTTCAACCGTCAACTCTTGAAGAGACGAAACACCGTGATTATGCTATTTTCCGTAATGAATTGAGCTAGTCATTTGTAATTTTATGTTTGAAATTTAAAAATTCATTTGTCAAAAAATTCATACATTACAAGAATTTGAAATAGACTAGTCTAAGATTAACAAAAACACAATATCTTAAACTAAGAAATTAGGTACATAAAATAAGACTTGATTAATCATGAAAAAATAAGATAAAAGTAGAATTCTTCGGGCACCACCAGCAAAAGAATAAATCTTGCCCGCTGGTGGGAGTATACGGTATATATAAAAAAAACAAGAACTTTAAGGGCCGGTTTCCGAGCTCGGGATTCAGCCAAGTCCTAGACTTTAAACAGCTGGAGTCAGAAAATTGGCTTTCGAAAACGGGGCGTAGTCGCAGCTTTTATAACAGTAGTAGTTTTTATTTTCTCATTTCTATGAATTGGAAACGTTTTTCCTTGACGAAATTAGACATTCCTAAATAATTCAAAATAGCTGAAACTTTACACTATTTTCTCTTTATTTTATTTTGTGTTCAATTTTCTAGTTTTTTGAAATTTAATTCAAACGTGACTATGACAATGACTGCGACTACACCCCGTTTTGGAAAACCAATTTTCTTACTCCAGCTGTTTAAAGTCTAGGACTTAGCTAAATCCCGAGCTCGGAAACCGGCCCTAAAAATGTTTAAATGAAGAGCTGATATATACTTGGCCTAATCAATAAAATTTAATAAATATGACATTGGTGGCAATCTTCATTTGAAAACTACTAGTTTTTTTTTCAAATTAGAGCCTTTCTCATACAAATTTAAAATATTCTGAAATGATAAGATAGGTTTACACACTGCGGATTTCCTGATTACGTACGGTACACGTATAATCAGTATTTTGGGTCAAGTGAAAGTGGGGGCTCTTATTGCCTCAACATTGTAATATTTTCAAGTGTGATAAATAAAGGTAATTATCTATCTTTAACAGAACAATTTTTTTCAGTTTGAACTATATGACAGATAAGATAATAGAACAATATTGATTTTTTGAACATTCCCTCTGTGTACCGCAAACCGATGCGGGACGACAACGGGAGCGGTACAATTTTCAAGCCGTGTTGAATGGTTAAATTTATCATTTAAATTTTCCATTTTTTTTATTTATGTTCTGTTGTCCCGTGTCTCGCACCGGTGTGCGAATGATATTTAGTCTATGATTTTAAAAACATTGGTTCTATAAAATCTATTCCATACAGTTAGTAGACTACTTACCTACTTGTCTGTAGACTGATTTATTAATAGGGTGATTTTTATTCAGATTAATTCGACTGAGAACCACAATAATCGAAATAGGTAGTGAAACTACGCCCGAATTAATTTTTTTATATTCTATTAAAATTAAGTTGTGGGTTGTAGATAAGCTAAACGAATTGAAATTCCAGACAGAAAGTGAAAAGGTCCTTTTACAAGATCTCTTCTCACCGTGGTTTTCTCATCTCAAAATCATGGTAGTCGATAAATCATGTCAATCACACTAGAGTGGCTCTGTCGTGAAATTGCATAAATAGAATGAATTTCTGCCTCACAGACTCCAAATATGCTATCTACCATTACTGTACATCTTTTATGAAACAATGATTACTGAATGTGATACAAATAGTCTGTTTAGCTCTACATAGGATACAGGTTACATTAACATATTATCATAGTAGAATCAAAGAAAATGAAAATAGGATTTCTACTTTCTCTCCTATTTTTATATACCGTAAGATGAGGTGAATAGCAACAGGCAGGTGAATAGCAACAAAACTGGGGAAAAACTTTCAATCCGTTCCTTTTTGCACATGCGTATCTAATATCAGTTCTTTTTATATTGAGAAGTCACTCTAGTATCTTGGCGCTATTTTCAAACAAGTTTTGCTATCCAGAGTGGCCAACATAAGGAATAAAAAAATAAACAAGGTGACTATGATTTTATATAAAAAAATTTATGCTCCAAAACTTCACATGTACCAAAAAAGTGTATGAAATATCAATATCAATGGAATTTTTCTTTTTAAACTGCATTTTTTACGCAAAAACACGTTTTTTAATCTTGAAAATATCTCAATTCTACAATTAATTATATTTTTTTCTCTGATACAACCTCTTTGGAATCGTCGAATGGGGTGAATAGCAACAGCAACTTTTGAACAACAGTGCCAATTTAGGTTATGTTGTCAACCAATTCCGTCTGCTTTCATTTAGTATTTCGACAACTGTTTACTATTTTATTTATGTTATTTTAAAATCAAATTGTGATAGTTGGGGTTTTTAAAATGCCCCGAGTGTATAAACCTGTTCCTGGAACGAAACTGTGCAAAAAATTTACATTACTTTTTATAAAATTACTATAAACATTTTACTTTTTCTATTTCATCTTATCCCATATTAACAATTTTTTCATGTTTAGTATTAGGTAGCCTATTATGAATGAACATTTTACATTTAATCAAATTTTTATTGAAATTGAATCTAACATTTTACACCTTTATTGCATTTAAATTTAATTCAAACTTATTTTATTAATTACAAATTGAACCAATCTTATCAGATTAATCAAAATAATTAAAGATAAATATTTCTATAAAGCGAAATATTGTTTCTATTCACCCCATAAATGGTTTTAAAGCAACAGAATGCATATTATCAAGGTAAGACATACGGTGTTGCTATTCACACCAACTGGCAGGTGAACAGCAACAGGCATGTTTTTCATGTTTTTTTAATAACTGATATTTTATTTCTCAATTATTGATGCTGATATTGAATCTACAGCACAAGATTAAACTTTAATCATGATAGAAACATTTTTAACTATCAGTATTCTTCAGTTATTAACATGGAAACATACAAAACTGTTGCTATTCACCCCATTTTACGGTATATTTTATTTATTCATTTATTTACGATACAAATGAAACTGATGTAATTACATTGGTAGATAAAATAATAAGGTACGTACTGTATACATTGTGCTATTTTCTCATATCTCTCATATCATTTGGTAGAGAGTTAGTGGGGAGGATATTTTTAATATTCTTTCCAAAGAATGGACATTGATATGTCCAAAGCTCCGCCAATTTATGTAGATGCATAACAATATAATTATTATTTATAGTTATTATATTACAAATTGCTTTTTCATATCATATACAGTTCAATAATTATTTTCTTAGTCTATATCATGTAGATTCATCTATAATTTTGCTGTATTGTAAGCTATTGTATATAAGTGTATAAGCCAGTATATATTGTAATCTACATAAATAAAGTACTCAATCAATCAATCAATCCCTCAATATTCGAAAATCCTCTTCCCCACTCCCTCCCAAATTCAAATCTATTATCATATAAGTACTGTATAAGTATGACAATAATTATATTTGAATTCGATAAAGGCTGCGTGTAGGCCTATACTGCATTTATATGTGTTCGTATTATTCTAATCTCTCAGCAATTCGAAACCCCCGTTCTCAAAATATCTGGTTCTCTCCCCTTCTCTCTCTCTCTCTCTCCCTCTCCTCACTCCCTGTAACTGAAATCATTCTCTATTCAGCCGTTTCTAAATCAATTCACATAATGATTCGCCGCGGTAATCAATCAGCAGTGAGTATCATCCAGTTATTTTGTATTCGTCTTGAATAAAGTCACAATCAATCAATCTCTGTATCGCTACCCCCTCCCCCATCCCTCCTCTACCCTAGCAACAGCCAATCATTTTAAACAGAACCAATATAAGCCTCGGAAACATTCCTGACTAACACATATACCCAACCTAACATATCCGCGAGCGCTGTTTTGGACAGAAGCGGTGTACCCCGACCACTGCTATTTACCCCCTCTCCTCATCTCACAGCTTCAACACCAGTATAACAACCCCCCTCTCCAATTCCCGGTGATAAATTATTTATGACCATTTACACACACTATACACAAGCGAAAGAATAGTCCCCCGCTCCCCCGCGCAGATGATACGGGCGGTCAATCTGTTTTTGTGCCTGTGTGTGAATGTGGGTACGTATGTGTGGAAATTTGCGCTGAATTGGCAGAATTTTCTCCATGATGCCAATTGGGTCTTTCATTATTCAGTTGTTCGTTATTTTTTCTCGCTTGTTGTTCAGTGAGTGTCGGAGTTTTTTCTCTTGTCATGTGGGTGTGAGTGACTGTGATAGTATTGTAGGTGTGTGTGTGAATACATGTTTGTGTGTGTATACTCGTATCAGGCATAATGACTTTCATTTGGTGATGTAGCCTGGGTTATTTTGCTCGTGTCGTTGTAAATAGAACGACAGACGAACAAAAAATACTTTATTTTGCGGTTAAATACGAGATATGGATGTAGTAGCCTATTGTTGTAGTTCGAGATATAATGTTGAAGTGGGAGGTGTAATCTCGTTGAAATAGCTGTAATATATTGTTTGGGGTAGGGGTGAAATTTCTCTCTATTTTCTTGTTGAAATAGGCTGTAATATCGTTGAAATATTTGAGTAAAATAGCCCTTATTTTCTATTTCATAACATAGATATATCAAATTTTCTGGCTGGCTCAAGCTCTTACTCAATCACAATCATTCAACACGTTGACATCATCAGAGAAATGAAAAATGCATTTCAATTAGCATAAATTAATGCGTTTCAAATAAGAGAAACGATTGACTTCATAGGCTATATCCATAACTTTGTCCATTGACTTTTTATCCATTGACTTCGGTCGGCTGATAAACCATGAAAAAACAATCAAATCAAAATTTTTTTATTCACAATACAAACAATTGAGGGTCCTGCCAAACCGGAAGGTTTTTCGGCGGGTGCCCAGTTACAAAAAATACGAGTTACAAAGAATACGAGTTACAAAGATAAATAAACTTAGACAAAATAAATATTACACTTTAAAGATTTAAAAAGTATAAGATGAAATAAAACGAATACAAATTGCATAAAGAAAATAAGAAATATAAATCAGATTTTGATAGAGAATTAATAAAAAAAGGGGAAATAACAAAAAGTTATTAGAAAGGAATGAAATAAAAAGGAAAGGGGAAAAATTGTTTTACACAACAGTAATAATAGGCCTACATTTTTATCGTTGAGGCAGGCGGCAGTGACAATAAAAAGAAAAATTTTTAAAATTTCAGCCAGCAAATATTGAAAAATCCAATAATGTAAGCATGCTGTCATTTATTTAACTTGACGTTTCTTGAATTATGTGTACGTTCATAATATTATTAGTTCTATTAATTAATTGTGCTGTTATTATTAAGATACAACATTACATCCTTCTTAGAGTAGTCACGAATATTTGGAGGAAATCTGTTAAATAAGTAGGGAATTACATAATGTAGGGATCTTTTACCATAAATATTATTGAATCTGGGTACTACATATATTGACGGAGATCTTAAATTGTAGGGTGAGGCAAGGAACCGAGATAATCAAGTCATTTTGTTTGTTGATTAGTGTAGCTACTGAAATGTATCATAGTAGTATAAGATCCTTATATCATCGATAAGAAGATGAGATACTATCCATGCACTGCTAATCCTGTTGTAAGGGTGACCACTTTTAAGAGCCGAAATCCTCTAAATACCATTTATGAGTTGAAAATAGCTTCACGGTGGTTCGGAACTCACCTAAAGCTGTAGTTCCACTCCCAATTACCAGTTCATCACTCACGTGTGGGTATCATCCTCAGTGAAAAAACTTCCTTTTAACTTCATTTTGAGAAGGAAATTATCAGAGTTCTTTATCAATAACAAAATCGTATCTCCTTCAATAAATGCTGCGAGTTTAAAGTGAATATCACTAAAGAAACCGACTCCTATCTTGAGTGTGTTTCAAGTTATATAGGCAGTGGAAATAATAGGACACAAAGTTGTCTGGTTTCTTTTACCATCGTCTTCTTTAGTAGATAGCTGTGAGGATTAACCTCATCCTGTTGAATACGATTTCATTATTAATATTGTTAATTCTTGTAAATAGTGTTTAATTCCATCTCAAATATGCTAGTAAGTTGAGTAAGATATAACAACTCAAAACTACGTGTATAAACTTTACTTAATCATAACTTTTATGAATATAAGCCTGCCAACGAATAGCATTCAAGCCGATCGGGCATATCATCCATATATATCCATAAATATCCATAACTCTCAAGTAATAGATTACCGTAATCAAACTTGGATTAATATTATCATGATTTGATAATAAATTTTCGTAATTAAGATCAAATATTCTGGTAGTTAATCAAATCAAATCTTTATTTGTCCCAAAAAACATAATTACAATGAAAAAAAATGGTTATAAATGGTCATCACCGTTTAACATTTCTTTATAGCGTACAAAAGATTTAATAATGGTGAGGAGATGGAAACGGATAATAGAGCAATCTGCTTTGTCTAATGACAGATAAGGTAGCAAAAACTAAAAAATCAGTTAATGAGTTGTTGTAAGTTCAAGCTCAAGTTAAATAAAATCTGTTCATGAGTTGCTGCCTTTATGATTATAATCTCACTATCTATTCCCATTCATATTTCAAGACAAGCTGCCGGTTGCAAAGTTAAATTTAATCGTGATTAGATGACGTCACCTAACGAAACTAATACCACGAGAATCAGTGAAAGAAGCTAGAGGACGTCATTAATCAGTGGAAAGCACGGTTAAATTTAATCAAGAACAAGTTATCTAACGTCATCTAACGAAACCAATACCACAATAATCAGTGAAAGAAGCTAGAGGCGGATGTTATTAATCAGCGGAAATCCCGGTTAAATTCAATAAACATCAAGACAAGCTGCCGGTTGCAAAGTTAAATTTAATCGTGATTAGATGACGTTACCTAACGAAACTAATACCACGAGAATCAGTGAAAGAAGCTAGAAGACGTCATTAATCGGCGGAAATCACGGTTAAATTTAATAAACATAGTCTAGGTGCAACTGGGGCACGTTGCTTCTTTGTAATGTGCAAAGAGATCTCAATGGAGAAATACCACTGAATCTGTTTAACCTTCCATTCAATTGCAGTCGACTAATGAGAAAATATTTTACCAATATTCCGGAAAGTGATCAGAACTTTTAATCGAATAAGAAGTGAGAATCTTTTTGTAAACCGTAATTGAATCAGAAGTTGCTTGAGAGTTGGAACCAACTACACTTTTCATCTCTTTCTTACACATTTCTCTCAAACTAAGTACTATTTTTTTTACTTTGGTCGTACACTTTTATCAAAACTGGATCACCTTAGAGCCCAACCTTTTCTTACAACTCGCCTTTAAAATGTTCCCATCGTTTAGTTTATCTCTTCTTAGACTAGATCTTTCCTTTTCCTCTTCTTGTTCTGTATAAAGACTTTCACACCTTCTATTTCACAGACGTTATAATTTAATTAGAGCTCTTTCCCTTACAACCGAGCTGAAACTTGATGAGGATTCTGTTAAATGTAATATTCCTCGAACCTAACTGCTTTTTATACACTTCTTCTGCTCACTGCAGTTATCCTCATCTCACCATACACAGTTCCAAGAAGTTCTTATCAAAACTTTGAAGAAGTATGTATGAATGATTAATCAAAGAATTTAATCCGAAACCAACTTCCTTCTTCTCCTCATCCTACTAATCATCCTCCTCCCCCTCTTCCTGATCCCCTTCTCCTACTCATTAACCTCCTTCTTCTTTTCCTTCTCATCCTCCTCATACTCCCCTTATACTTCCTCCCTCTGATCCAGACCAGACAAGATCATTCTTTTTCCACCTCCTGCTCCTCTTCTCCCTCTCTCTTCCAACGTCTCCTTCACCTCATCTGAACAAGTATCTGGAAAAATATCCTCTTTTAAATAATGTAGTTGGTGTTGAAAGTATTGTACTCTTTTTCATCCAACAAAGTACATACTGTAGTTGTACAAGGATACCTCAATAGAAGAATAAGGCTAGAGAAAGTGAGAAGAAAGATGTCAAAGGAGACGAAAGTGACTGGAAAGAGAATGAAGAAGCTGGAAAAACAAAATACAAATAGGGTGTACAGTATAATACCATAGAGAAAATATATCATAAGTAGATATTTCATGGAATAGGGCTTGGAATTCGGAACATAAACGATGGTATTCATACCATGGGATATCTTCCTATACTATCTTTTTTCTGTGATAATACGTGAATAGAAGATGAAGGCAAAAGCTAGTAAAGAGAATGCTGACAGTTTAAATTGAATCGGAGCTGCATTCTGACGTTTAGTAATAGATGAAAGCTGTCAGTTGCTTTTATGCCTTAAATCGCACCTGGTACAAAATATATCCATATTCTAAAATGTAAATAAAATTCATCCAGCTTATCACTTTTACTGCTGCTCTCCCTCAACTTTTTAAAATAATATTCTTCCTAATTTTCTTCTTACACGTTACATTTTACTTCAATTATTATATGCTGCCATAACTTTTCCGATTTTCCCTAAACAATACTAGGCTATACCCCAATTCTTGCTGCTCTCCCTACATTTTTTTGTATAATTACTTTGAGAATCATTTGCCTTCTACTCTCTTTGGAAGGGTGTCCAACTCCCGCTTGTGCCAACTCCTCTTAATATGATTCATGAGTTGTAAAATCGCTTCCCGGTGGTTCGGAGCCCACCTAAAATTGTAGGTGCATCTATCTTCCACTGTCATCCGTCTCATTACCCACGCACAAGCCTAGAGCTCATGTGGGCAGTACCCTCAGCAAAAAAGTTCTTCCTTATTTCCTTCTTACACATTACATTACAATTCACCTCAATTATTATTTATTATAGGTTGCCAAATTTTTCCGATTTTCCCAAATAAACAACCCTATAAGCTTATAAATTCATCTAACAATGAATAAACACAATTTTATAACTACGAATATAATTTATTCATCTCCTGATCTTGATGAAATGAGTCTGAATACTTTCACTAATACACACTATACCACTCTATTGTGTGGAAGTGATTACAATCCTCCAAACATATTGTACATATGAAATTAATACATGTCAATATAATACGATAAAATCAATTCTTCTGGATTTCACTTGATGATCTTATTAGTTTAACATTCTACACATCATCTAAACTAACTCACTTTCCTTTTTAGGGCTACTGAAATTATTTAAACACATAATAAAAGCTATTAAGTACCCTTTCATTTCATCACAACTTAACTAGTTCTAAATCTTCAAAAGCCTTTTTCTAGTGTTTAAACTTTCATTTTCTGTTGTGATAGGATAAAAACATACTCGATAAATTTAATTTTGTTTCAATTATCTAAACTTGTAACATCTAAAATTCTTAGTTTAAAAAAACGTTCTTCTAACTAAAAACGTATTTAAAAACAAAAAGGTACTATGAAATTATTTTTTCAACTAACAAATCAAGTAGCCTCAATGAGATAAGCTATTGGAATCTGAAATTTTATCAAACATTTATTTACGAATATTCGATCACAAAACAATGAGTTTCAAATAAAAATATAAATCTCAGTACCCTTTTAAATTTATATTTTTATTCAAATTAAAAATAGTCCAAAAGAAAAAAAATGTATTCCAATTTTATTTCTCCTCATAAATAATGAAATGAACGAATAGCAGCTGAATGTGAGTCGGAACAGGCTACTGTACAGCCTAATCCTTGATTGTGAGAAGAAGACGAATAAATCAAGTAGAATACTGGTAAAAATTTTCCTCGATTTTTCCTCCCCATCTTAACCTAACCTTGATAGTTTTCTGTTAAATCAACCATCATCAACTCAACATCAATTTTAAATTATCTTCTCCACTACCAAACAACAATTTCACCTTTTCTCTCAGCATAAATTGAGCCCGACTCTGGTCAAAACTTCTCCCGCCTTTTTCTCCCAAACCTAACCTCACTTTCAACAGGGTTTTCCCGCCTATTTACCGCGCGCTTCCGCTTTGTCTGTGAAGGGGGGATAATAGCTGTTACCCTCTCTCTCGCACCTGGACTTTGGGTCCTTTCCGGTCGGAGTGCATAATTACAGCAGCGTTTAGAGATGGGAGGAAAAAGGAAAGGTTTTATAAAGTGTAGGAAAGCTATCGACTCAACCCTCACCGGACAATTACAGAGCGCCGAAATCCCTCCTAAGCCTCTTCCACCTTTTATTACTCTTAATTATATACTCTTGCACAATATTCGGGCGGCCCTAATACAAAGTGAAGTATTCGAAGGAGCTTATGGTGAGTTTGGGATGGAGGAGGTGTGAGAAGAGGGTTAAGTGGAAATAAATGACCCTTTTGTTGAGTACTTGGTTATTCTGGCCGTACAAACTTTACTTACTCTCCCAAAACTGTCCCAACTCATCATTTGGCTCCTGCTGTTGATTGGTGATTGAGTTCGAGATTTTTCCCACCTGCTTTGAGTAATTAAATTTGATTATAATCAGTGATTTGTAGAAAATTAAAGAAAAATATTGAATGCTATGCCAGATTCTTTATTCATTTATACAATAAGTACATTATCAAAATGATAGGGAACCAAAAATAAGGCAACCTTGTGCTATTCCTCTCCCAAATTTAGATAACATAGTCCGAAATAGTTAAAGTCTTGTAGCTCTTAAATTCACAAATTTTTCAGTCCTCAAGTATTTTTACAAAGTAGATTTTCAAATTTAGATGCTTCAAAACTAAACATATAAGAAATATTTCACATTATAATAACTGATATAGGAAATATTCACATATTAAAAATATAATTTTGAAGAATTACCGTAAAAGCAAACTTAATTTGCTTGACTCAACAACTTCATCTCTTGATGAAGTTATTTAAGTTATAACAGAATATTTCTGTTATCATTCTGTGGACATCATAACAGAATATTTCTGTTATCATTTTGTGGACATCATTAAAGTTATTGAATTGATTAGTAAATCGATCTTGTTCCAGACAGTTCAGTATAAATTGAAGATGGGACAGTATTGGGCATGAATCTGTTTGTGCCTTTCTTCATGTCAAGTATTCGTAAACAATGTGATAAATGAATAAATAATAAAATGATTTGTTAAATGGATCCCGGCAGACAAAAAATGAAATATTCAAGAAAATAAGTGGGAGATCCAAATTGAACTGGATTATAGAGTCTAAGAAGGACATGTAAAAATAAAATTTAACAGATGCAGATTTACTAATCAGAGCAGGGCTACGGAATCAGCTTAAAGTTAATGTTTTCTCAGAAGAACGCAGAATTCAAACTTGGTCGTTAGAAAGATGAATCGCTCAAAGTGCGAGGATGAAAGAGTATTGGAGGCGAAAGCGGGAGACCAACGTAAATAATACGGTAATAATAATAATAATGGTTAATGGTGAATAACTATGGTCCTTAGTTGGCCTATACAAAATGGGAAAATGATCTGTAGAGAAGTGAATAAAAAATAAAACCAAGAAAATGTAGCTCTCCATGATTTGAAAGTAATGAATTTTTATAATTGTAATGGAATATTCTGGTAGTAATTTATATTTCTTTATGGCCTACAAAACATTTGGCAATGGTGCCGCGTTGGAAAAGGATACTATTATAGTATAAGCTTTGTCCAATGACAGACATGAGAAAAATAATGCAAAAAAATATTAATCACATGATGACTGCAAAGTAATGTTATTAATCAGACTGATTAATCAGTCTTTTCCTCACTCCAGTAAGAGTCAAAAATGTTTTGCCGCCGTTCATGCTCTGGTAACTTATCAAAGCATTTCAACCTGCAATTACAAGGTGGCTCCATTAATCTCGCAGGAGCAACTTTTCCTCTTTTGCTCACATATTGCTTACCCCCTACAAATTATCTTAACCGAATATTACTTGCTCAATCATCAGCATAGACTATACGTTTTTCCTTTCTGTGTGCACTGAGATAGTAGATCTAGGTATTAGATCTAACTATCTGTATGAGATAGATAGTAGACTAGGTAGTTAACTGTTAATCATGTCGCAGTGGCTGCAATATCCAACCTTGCTATGGTATTTAAAAAAAAATCCGCAAGACCGCAATGTATAGACAACACTATGTCCACCTGTGAATCATATGGAGAAAATCTTTCAGAGGCAATAAACACCAAGTCCATATATAATAGTGTTGTATACCCCTGTGTAATATAGGAATAGTTGTATAGGTGTTCATTTAAGAAACTGTATCTAGCCTTCCAATTGGTTGTGGAAATAGTATCTTATACCTCTGTGCAGAGCAAAAAAGTTACATAGAATGACGTGATAATCCCAAAATCGCAAAAAATGGACATAGTTATTTGTGCCTCCGAGGTATTCAGATAACCTGAATCTCACTATAGGTGGGTCCTAATGCAAAGTGATTTTAAATTGAATCAAGTGATTTATATTTATTTGATTGATAAGTAGTGGTCATATTTTTATATTCATTTTGTCCGTTAGTGAAACTGGCTTGAAGTTGAAACTGGCCACTGATCGATGTTCTAACTGATCGAACGGGAGATCCAAAAGCACAACACTCATCTAATATGAGCGATTAGATACGCAACAGACTGCTGAGAAACTTTTTCAAATGTTTTCTTCCAATTTTCCTGAAAGATCTAGGCAAAATACCACCTTCAAAGAAAAAAATACTTATGAAAGATCATGCAGTGTTCCACCACGAGTTGATTGGAAACCAAATGATACAAACTAGTTGAAACAGCTTGAAATAGAGTTTTGAATTCATAGTAATGTTATTGGAATCTAATCTGTTGGAATTGACAGGTTTTCTGAAACTCTCTATGAGAAATATAGAGAAAATTGAGACGGTAGTTATTGAACAAGTTACAGAGTCTATAATGAAGTGACGCCTGCATGATATGAAGTGCTTGAGTTTGTGAAGAAAAATTGAGAATGTGCAGGGAAAATTGCGCAGAGCAATAAGCAGCAATTCATTGGTGGGAAGGGGAAAGGAAAAATTATTTGAAAGAGATGGATTTGTAAAGTTGGTGTGGAATAGTTTGGGAGAGAAAATTTCTGTCGGGTACGAAATTGAGAAAAAATGTTTAGAAAAATGAGCTGAAGAAATCAGTGAGGAAAAAGAGAGGAGAATTTGAAGGACAATGAGGAGTTGTAGGAGTCGTTGCGTGAAAGAGAGGTATTAGAAAATAGAGAAAATAGAGTAAGAGAAAAAGGAGAATGTTAAAGAAAGAAGAGGAGGAGGAGGAGAAGGTATTTAGAGAAGATTAGATTTTAAAATAGATGTGGACATGGGGGAGAAAAACGAAAGGAACAAGTATAATAAGAATGAGAAGTAGGAGAGAAACAAGGTGATGGAGGAGTAGGAAGAAGAAAGGGAGGAAAAAAGGAGAGGGAAAGTACCAGAGGCAAAAGGAGGAAATGGAGGAGATGAAGTAGGAGAAGCAGAATAAAATGACTTTTTTATTTGTAGGCGTGGCGAAGTTTGCACAGTAGTGTCCACTCTACCACTCAACCACGAAAAAGAGAAGAAGAAGAAATAGGCGTATTTATTTGAAGGCGTGGCGAAGTTTGCACAGTAGTGTCCACTCTACCACTCAACCACGAAAAAGAGAAGAAGAAGAAATAGGAGAAGCCGAAGAAGGAAGAGGAATTGGAATAACAGAAGAAGCAGAAGAAGGAGAACAAGAGGAGAGTAAGAGTAGAAGGCTTAGAAAACGCAGCAGGTGGAGAAGGGAAAGAAGAAAACAGGAGAAGGAGATGTAGAAAATGCAACAAAAGAAAAAGGAAGAGAAGAAGCAGCAAGATAAGAAAGAGGACCAGAAGGACAAGAAGATGAAAAAGAAGAAGAAGAGGAAAAAGATGTAGAAGAAAAATAAGAAGAACAAGAGGAAAATTAAGAACAAGAAGAAGAAAAAGAAAGGAGTAGAAGACAATGAAGAAGAAGAGCAAAAGAGAATTATAACAAGAGCAAGAAGAAGTTGGAGTGTAAGAACAAGAAGAATATGAAGAAGGAGAAGAATGAGAAGGAGAAGAAGAAAATGGTGAAGGAGGAGGGGAAAAAGAAAATGAAAAAGAAGAAGAAGAAAAGACGAAGAAAAGAAGAAGAAGAAGAAGAAGAAAAAAAGAAGAAGAAGAAAAAGAAGAAGAAGAAGAAAAAGAAGAAGAAAAGGAAAAAAGACGAAGAAGAAGAAAAAGAAGAAGAAGAGAAAAGTAAATGAAAAAGAAGAAGAAGAAGAAGAAAATGAAAAAAATAAGAAGAAAAAGAATATGTAGGAGAAGATGGTGAAGGGAAAGAGAAGAAGAACAAGAACACGGACAAGAAAGAGAAGCAAGTAAAAGAGTGTGTATGATCTTGTTCAGCTGTTGGGGTACTGAGTGTCTCCCCCTTACCCTACACAGGGGGGTGACCACACACAGTGAGGTGATGCGTGGTGGAGAGACCAAGTCTACAAATTTACGTATTTCCATTGATTTTCAGCTGACGCATGCGTAGAACCCACTTTTTATACTGACTGACTGGAATGTGTGTCATCGACCTCCCCCTACCCCTTGCACCACATATTAACCACCCCCTCCACCCGCAATATACACATACACACCTAATCTAATGCATAGTAATTGCACGGGGAGTGTGGGGGGATTCAGACAAGACGTTGTGGTACACAGTGAGAGTGAGATAGGGTGAAAGAGAGAGTGTGAGAGGGGAGAGAGAGATAGAGTGAGGGAGAGAGAAAGAGAGAGAGAGAGAGAGAGAGAAAGTGAGAGTGAGTGAGAAAGATGGAAGGAAGTAAGAAGAAGAGGAGGGTAAGGAGTTGAGGAGGTGGAGGAGATGGTGGATGAGAAGAAGGACGATTACATTAGATAATCTTTAGGTAGGTTATATTTATGTAGGGTTAATTTCTCCGGATTATACACGAATTCATAATAACTAACAATATAGTTGGGTAACATACGATCTAGTAACTACTGTGTTCAACAAATTTAACATAATGTGAACCAAAAGAAGATGAAAATTACATGATATAGTTGAATGAGAAGAGATCATGAAATAATGTTTTTCGATGATGATAATACGGTATGAAGTATATGATACAGTGGATGGATTGTACATAACTAGGTGGAGTTTAACATTATATTTCTAGAATTCAAAAGCTTGTATATATTTTTGGACGAAAATTGAACTTGAACGTTTTACAGTAGAAACATAACCTATTTTTTGGAAATTTTATTAATTTATCAAAATTTGGGAATGGAATAGATTTGGGCCAAGCCTGTTGTTCCTTCCTAGTCATATTTATATGATTTGTGATTCTGTCCACCAATAAATAAATAAACAGTGTATGAATAAAAGAGAATATTATGCTACACATCAACCCTGTAACGGGCAGATTAGATTTCTGTATTGAATTCAATATTTTTGCTGGCTTGGATTCTGGTCTTCAATAATCAACAATATTGAGAATATCTCATTCTACATGCTATGATTTAAAGATCATTGAACGTTATGAATGTGGATTACCAGTAACAGTTTAAACTACGATAGTAAAATATTGAGTTGTATTCACATGTATCATTGGAATTTGAAAATAAAAACACCTTTTTCTTTCCATTGAGATTCTCCCACAAAAGTGACTGATTTGTGGATTCACTTACAAAGCAATACGAATTTTGCCGTATATTCCAGATTCTTCAATTCACAGATTTTTTTGAAATTGAAATTTTTCATAACACTAACAATTCACAAACAAAAATGAATGAACTTAACAAATCAGTACAATAATTTTGAAAAAATAATAAATGTAACGTCAGAGTTATGATTAAGGTACTTCATAAGCTATTGTATAAGAAATTCCTGAAAGAATGTAAAAATAGTTCAGGTGAAAAAAACTCCTCAATGTCATCAAAATCGAAATTGAATAGAAAGTGATTCAATTTCTTCAGAAATGATACAATTGAGTCTGTGGATGTAATATGTAGAGGTAACTTATTAAAGGGATTTGGAGCACTGTTATCGTAAAACCGTTTGAAGGATTCACATGGATTTGAAACAACAACCAAATTTCTGTCTATCAATCTGTTTGAGAAAACTAAGGCATTCCCTGTCTTAAATCGATTAATTCATTTAATAAAAGCATTGAAAAATTAATTTATTTATTGTCTTGTTTGAAACCTACCTCCCAATTGCCAGTCAGGAATGCTTGCCCTTACACCAAACTGACAATCTCTGGATAGCAGCGCTCATTTAATACAAAGCCATAGCGGCCAACTAGTTACAGATGGAATTAAATAGAGAATACATTTATTCAAATGCTAATTAATATAATTATAACTATTATTGGACGAAAATCCTAAATAAATGCTGCAAATCTATTTAATTCCATCTGTAACTAGTTGGCCGCTATGGCTTTGTATTAAATGAGCGCTGCTATCCAGAGATTGTCAGTTTGGTGTAAGGGCAAGCATTCCTGACTGGCAATTGGGAGGTACCGGGTTCGATTCCCGGGCTGGCAATTAATTTTTGGATAGTAGTTCTCATCGAATTTCCATCTAGCTGTTAGCCCTGTTGTCAATGTCTGCAGTAGCAGAGGTCTTCGGGGTGATTTGCAGCATTTATTTAGGATTTTCGTTCAATAATAGTTATAATTATATTAATTATTAATTATTAAGATGGCATTTAATTCCATCTACAAATAATATAGTTTGCAAGTCGTTATTTAAGTGTCAAAATGCGATTATGAAGGTATTATATTGACATAATTATTAGGATGAAATGTGTTCAATAATTTATGTCACCCTGTGATGTCTAATCTAGTGTTCTGTCCACTCTACTGAACAAACGTAGGCCTATCCCCACGCCTCATGTAACCAAACATATGGCTATGAGCTACAGAGCTACACTGAGATCCACTTCAAACCGTCAGCATGTCAGCATTCCTTATCAATGCTTCCCATTCAGCCAATGTTCTCAGTACGTACAGTGAATCTGCCCCAAGATGACATCCTGACAATCTGGGATTAGAGAGAATAAGGTGATTGCCACTGTAAATACCATTAGCCATTAGCCATTAGCTATATATACAAGTGTATCACTTAGAAGTGTCCCACGTATATAGATATATCACTAGAATGCCACAATCTGTACGGCAATTGAACACAAATCGAAACCATAAGCTAATGGCCAGCGGAGGAAAAGAGATGGTACTAAAGAGAGAGAGAAAGAGAGAGAGAGAGAGAGAGAGAGAGAGAGAGAGAGAGAGAGAGAGAGGGAGATAGCGTAAGAGTGAATGAGAGAGTGCATGAGAGAATGAGTGCGTAAAAGTGAATGGGACAGTGCATGGGAGAATGAGAGAGACAGAGAGAGAGAGAGAGAGAGAGAGAGAGAGAGAGAGAGAGAGGAGAGAGAGAGAGAGAGGAGAGAGAGAGAGAGGAGAGAGAGAGAGAGAGAGTGTGTGAAAAAGAGGAAAAGAGAGATAGAGTGAAAGAGAGATATAGAGTGAAAGAGAGGAATAGAGGAAGAGAGAGACAGATAGAGAAGGAGAGTGGGGCAGAATGAGATATATAGAAGATTCAATGGGAGAGAAAGAGAGAGATAGCGTAAGAGTGGATGAGAGTGTACATGAGAGAATGAGAGACAGAGAGAGAAAGTTAGTGATTGAGAGAGTGTGAGAAGAGTAGGAGATCGATTGATTGATTTATTTATCATATGCCAGGTCTTGAAAAACCTATTGCATTTATAACATTAAAACATTACGAAAATTACAAAATGCTAATAAATAAAAAATATTATTCTAAATGTACAAAAGAAGAAATAATAAGGAAACTAAGTTAAAAATAATTGAAAAATATAAAAGTAAGACAAAAAAAGTATAACCTCTTCATAAATGAAAAATATTAAGATACATATGATGAAGAGAGAGGAGAGAGACAGAGAGAGAGAGAGAGAGAGAGAGAGAGAGAGAGTGTGTGAAAAAGAGAAAAGAGAGAAAGAGAGATATAGAGTGAAAGAGAGGAAGAGAGAGACAGATAGAGAAGGAGAGTGAGACAGAATGAGATATATAGAAAGAGTCAATGGGAGAGGAAGAGAGAGATAGAGAAAGAGTGTATGAGAGACAAAGTAAGAGACTGCATGAGATAGTAAAATATGGAGAATTGAATTGAAAAATTGTCTTTGTTAAGGGCGGAGTTAGGATAGATAGAGAGATAGAGAGGGGGAGAGAAAGAGTGAGAGAGGATTAGGAAAAATATAAAAATATAAAGAGAGCGAGGAAGAGTGAGAGAATTGGAAAGAGCGGAGGGAAAGAGATAGTGCCATGGAAAGAGGGAGAGAGCGTGAGAGAGTGAAAACTAGATAGAGAGAGAGAGTGTGTGTGTGTGTTGAAGAGAGAAAGTAATATAATAGAAAACGTGTATGAGAGAGAAAGATATAGTAAAAGAGAGATGTAGTAGATAGATCGAGAAAGATAGAGAGATTTATTAAGAGATAGATAGAAAAACATGGAGAAAGAGATATAGAGAGAGCGAGGAGGAATGAGTGAGTGAGAGTGAGAAACAGTTGAAATCAGTGAGAAAGAAAGAGTGAGGATGAGTTAGAATGTGAGAGAGAGTGATTGAGAGAGAAAGAGTGTATGAGAGATTACGTTATCAAGAGAAAGACAGATAGAGATAGTGAGAGAGCGAAGAGAAGACCCTCCTGACCCATTGTATGGGAGCAATGATCGTTATAGCTTAAACTGGGTAATTTCCTCCAAATCCTTAATAATTGTTCATGACCCTAGGCTGTTATTCAAACGGGGCAAACTCACCGTTTATTGGCCTACTACTGCAGACTGCAGTAGGCAGCACATTGGATGGCAAATGGAATGCATTTTAATTAGAATTGTACGATTGAACACACTAGTTGTGTGTTCGTTTCTATATTAATTATTGTCAATATTATCTCGTTAACCTAATAGCGTAGACTGATTGACAAGTTTAACAAAACTTACTGGAGTGGATAATCATTCAGGAAGTGTAGAAAACTACACTTTTTGTATACTCTATCATTAGGCTATGTCAGAAATACAAATAAAAATACTGATGTAGGCTACAGTAACTATATTACTATATATGGGTTGGGTGATATAGTTACTGTAATTAGGCTAGCCCTAATGTAAATGAAGGCTAGCTACTGTGAATAGTGTATATGTAGGCTAGCCCTACACTACATGAATACATAAAATCATGTGAACACGGTTGCCAAGGTGAATGTTTTGGCAACGAACTGTTTAGAGTTAAAAGATAACAAGTTGGAGTTTTATGATGAACGTTCCAAATTGTTGTAGTATTTTATTTTTATATTGTTCGTGAATGTAAACTTTTAATGAATAAAGTGTTAATTACAAAAACACATTTACAACAATACATTCAACAAAATACAATACACAGTTTAAGACAAATACAATAAACACTAAAGGATCAAAACAAAAACATGTGATGCAAAATAAAATCCAAGCAGGCATCAATCTAAGGCTAATATGGAACTGCAATAATTGAGAGTTTGAACAATAATTGCACAGAGATACCAAAGAATTAAAATAAAATGACCAATCAACCACTAACAAGCATTGAAATGATAAAATAAGTCATTAAATAATCATGAAGTACGAGGTATTGAAATATCATAAAGTATTATATATCAATTTGAAGAATATACAGGATGTCCCACGAAAGGTGTAACAGCCGAAGCTCATGGATTCCACATTGATTTTGCAACAAAAAATGTCCACAGTAAAATTTTCTTATATCGGCCTTAGTTTTCGAGATATATCAATTTTTCGATATTTTTCAAAAACGTTAATAACTAGAAAACTATGAGTCAAAATCTAATTCCAAGGACATGGTTGGAAAGAGGAAGAAATTTCCAATAAGATTCATATAATTTGTACCTTTGACGTTTTTGAACTTTCTATGAGCGTTCAAAGTTGAAACGTTTAAGTACAACATTATTCGAGTTCAAAGCCAAAATTCAAACAGTTTCAACACTCATAAAAAGTTGAAAAACGTCAAACAAAGGAACAAGTCATATGAATCTTATTGGAAATTTCTTCCTCTTTCCCACCATGTCCTTGGAATTAGATTTTGACTCATAGTTTTCTAGTTATTGACGTTTTTCAAAAATATCGAAAAATAGAAATATCTCGAAAAATAAGGTCGATATAAGAAAATTTTACTAGACATTTTTTGTTGCAAATTCAATGAAGAATCCATTACATCGGTTGTTACATCTTTCGTGAGACATTCAGTATATATAGTACTATATATTTCTTCAAAAACTTTTTTCATGTTATAAAAGTCTATTGAAGTGATAAAAAATTAATGAGGTCGTTAAATTGAATATCATAATCTTCTCATTATTTTGTAATCAAAAAACTTTTAAATTGTGGCATTAGTTGCATATGGCGTTAAGAATGTGTATAAAGTTACTTGTAGAGCATGATTCGACGTAGTCATCAAAATTTCCTAATTTTAGTGAATAAAAATGTTTGAAAGAATTGGACTATGGCTTTCAATATGGTGAGATTCACTTCAAACCATTAGAATTGGCTGAATGAGAAACATTGATTCTCATCATAAGGAATGCTGACATTTTGAACACTCCATACTGAGAACCAGGTAACAAGTCATGTCGTAGTTAAATCTAACAACAATCCAACCATTGTTTGGAGTAGAAAAATCTGGTTAAATAATTTTTTTACTGTATCTCCAAAATACCCTGAAGCTCAGAACAGAATATTTGCAATGCCAGTTTTCATAGCTCTACCAACTGATAATGATGGGACAAATTATTCTAACCACTTACCCCAACATTGCTCCAGGGATACCCATATTTCCATGATTTATTTCCTTCTTATCTTTCCTCATCTTTTCTAACATCTGTTCATTACATGAATATACGACATACAAATCCTATTATATTAAGCGAGCAATTTCTGTTTACATTCATATATTTTGTTATTTATATGGCTGTTTATTGGTTATTTATATGGTTATTGAAGGTTATTTATGTCCAACGGATCTCGAAAACCGCTCCAACGATTTTCACGAAATTTGAAACATAGTAGGTTTATGATATAAAAATTCGATTGCACTAGGTCTCATCTCTGGGAAAACTCGCTGAAGGACATCCTTGGAAAAACAGCTGAGACTTTCGTCGTCTGTAGATAACAAAAAAGTGAATGAGCGGGTGCGTCTGTGGAAAATCAAAATATCTCATCCTCGAAATTCATAAGCTGACGTATACCAAGCTGTAAAATATAAACAGGACCTATAAGATAAAGAAACCTTAAGGGTTTGAAAGATAAAATTATTCATAATCGATCAAAAATAATAATCATATTTAAAATAAAAACATATTTTCGCGATGTTTCCAAATTCATCAAAAAAGTTAGTTTTTCTTTTAATTCTTCAACCCTGAAATTTTTTAGTAGATGCACTCAGCTGCTCGGTGGCTTTTAATCAATCAGCTTATCTAACGAGAAATTTCAATCAACTTGATCAAAATATCTGATTTGTTGACATGACATGGTTGGTATATCATTATAAATTAAAGTATTTCAAAGTTAATAATTTTTTTACCGTTTCAAGTGATTAGTGAGTGTTATTTTGTTATTCAATTTGGTTTGTAGACAATCAAAACATTTGAAAACAGTAAAGTTTTAATTTGGTTTGTAGACAATCTAAATTAAAACTTTACTGTTTTCAAATGTTTGGATTGACTATTGTATCTTATCATAAATCCTTTTATCTCTTTAACTCTCTGTATTTAAGAATAAAGTCCCAGTATTTTTTTTTATAAAACCTCCTATAAACTATCAAACCTCCTACACTCTTCTTATAATTCTCTTCAAAACTTTGTCCTTATTCTATGAATACATTCATGCTTCAATTTTTCCCTTTTTTGTAACGTATTGCTTTAGAGTTACCAGCTTTTCTTTATAATTCCTTCCCACTCACATCTTCACAAGACTCTTCAAAACCATTCATCATTGACGCCTTCTACAAGTTTTTTTATTTATCCTTAACTTATCGCCCTATTTTATCCTTTATTATCTTATCCACCAGTCATATATATTCCTTCTCTGAATATGCTTTGTTGCACTAGTGTCTGTTTACAACACCTTCCTACTCATCATTATTTTTTGAAACGTTTTATCTTTTACTCATTGAAGAAGAATTTATCTTACTCATCATTATTTTTTGAATCGTTTAATCTTTTACTTGTTGAAGAAGAATTTATCTTACTCATCATTATTTTTTGAATCGTTTTATCTTTTACTCGTTGAAGAGGAATTTATCTTACTCATCATTTTTTTTTGAATCGTTTTATCTTTTACTCGTTGAAGAAGAATTTATCTTACTCATCATTATTTTTTGAATCGTTTTATCTTTTACTCGTTGAAGAGGAATTTATCTTACTCATCATTATTTTTTGAATCGTTTTATCTTTTACTCGTTGAAGAGGAATTCATCTTACTCATCATTATTTTTTGAAACGTTTTATCTTTTACTCGTTGAAGAAGAATTTATCTTACTTATCATTATTTTTTGAATCGTTTTATCTTTTACTCGTTGAAGAAGAATTTATCTTACTCATCATTATTTTTTGAAACGTTTTATCTTTTACTTGTTGAAGAAGAATTTATCTTACTCATCATTATTTTTTGAAACGTTTTATCTTTTACTTGTTGAAGAAGAATTTATCTTACTCATCATTATTTTTTGAATCGTTTTATCTTTTACTCGTTGAAGAGGAATTTATCTTACTCATCATTATTTTTTGAATCGTTTTATCTTTTACTCGTTGAAGAGGAATTTATCTTACTCATCATTATTTTTTGAATCGTTTTATCTTTTACTCGTTGAAGAAGAATTTATCTTACTCATCATTATTTTTTGAATCATTTTATCTTTTACTCGTTGAAGAAGAATTTATCTTACTCATCATTATTTTTTGAAACGTTTTATCTTTTACTCGTTGAAAAAGTATTTATCTTCCGTAACATTATTCATCCTCTTTCAAAAAACTTAAATAGTATTCATCTTCATTTCACATTTCAACTGCTTCCCCCTTTCAATTCTCGAAAACGATGACTCTCTCACTCATTTATCACATTATCTAACATTATGTTTCTTTTGAAAATCCATCAAAATCTTCCATCTTCATAATAAATCAATTTAAAATTCTAAATTTGGTTCTGGTATGCATATTTCTGGACTCGGAATTTGATTCAAAGTGAAGCATTATAACCTACCTTTTAGACATTGGCTTACTACTATCAAAATTCGGAAAGAGAACAGTTTGGGCTAGGCCTGTTGGTCCTTTTCTAATCATGTATTTGATGTGTGTATTGTTGAATGTAAATGAATAAATGTAAGTAAAATAGAGAAAATATAGAAATAGAGATCGAGCTTGCTCTCTTGGGAAAGTAGTTCCTAATATTTGATTTTTTACATTAATTCAACTATTGCGGTGTATATTGTATAGTTTATTGATTCATTTTGTAATCTATAAGGAGTGAATAAAAAAAAAACAATCAAATCAAAATTGAATTTCCCTGTCTTCTTCATATTAAAAACTTTTCCCCTGTCAAAGTCATATTTCCCTCTCTCACACACTGTTTTTTCTTCTCCTTTTTCGTTAACTGCCACTGTATGAATCTTTCTTTTCTTCAGAATTTTTTCTATTCTAATTCTCAATTCTATCCATATTTATAAGAATCTTACACTTTTTTTTGGTTCTGGTATGCATATTTCTGGACTCGGAATTTGATTCAAAGTGAAGCAATAACATACCGTAACCTACCTTTAGACATTGGCTTACTACTATCAAAATTCGGAAAGGGCGTAGTTTTGGGCTGGGCCTGTTGATCCTTTTCTAATCATGTATTTGATATGTGTATTATTGAATGTGGATAGATAAATAAATAAATGTAAATAAAATAGAGAAAATAGAGAAATAGAGATCGAGCTTTCTCTTTTGGGGAAGCAGTTCCTAATATTTTTTTGATTTTGTACATTAATTCAATTGTATAGTATAATAATTATATTGTATAGTTTATTGATTAATTTTGTAATATTCAAGGAGTAAATTATTGAAAAAAACAATCAAATCAAATTTGAATTTCCCCGTCTTTCCTCATATTTAAAAACTTTTCCCCTGTCAAAGTCATATTTCCCTTCTCTCACACACTGTTTTCTTCTTCTCCTTTTTCGTTAACTGCCACTGTATGGATATTTCTTTTCTTCAGAAATTTTTCTATTCCAATTTCTCAATCCTATCCATATTTATAAGAATCTTACACTTTTTCCCCTCATAATTTAAAACTATTGCACAATTTGAGACTATCCTCTATTGAGCTGCGTTTAAACCAAAGTTATCAACAAAATGTTAATAACGTAATCCTTATAGATTCTATTAGATTGAACGGAACTTGACAAATACATATGATCATCATGTGTATGATGAATTATGTTCAATCTAATAGAATCTATAGGAATTACGTTATTAACATTTGTTAATAACTTTGGTGTAAACGCAGCTTTACTCATTCTATCATAAACATTTTCTCTCTCTCAGAGTATCTCCAATATTATCCATGTTTAGTTCACATTCCCTTATTTCTTCCATCATCATTCAACACTATTCCTCCCTAACCCATTCTATCTTATAATCTATCTTTTACTATAGTATTTCCCTTCTCTTTCAGACTGTTTCCATCTCAGTTTTCCTGTATGAATAATAGTGCACAGCTGGGAAAATGATTGAGTGCACAGTATATCGCTGCCAAGAGTTACTGACTCGACTTTTCTTTTGTAAAAGTTGCCCTTCTCTATATAAATAATGACCCACGGGCATGTCAAATATCCAGCCGTTCTATATCTATGTATATGTGAGACTCGAGTATATTTATATGGGTATGAGCTGTGTATATTATGGGTAGCTTAGCAAGTTGGTGTATATCTATGTATGAGACGTATATATGACCAGTGTAGTCATTTTTTGTATATATACATGGGTATGATTTTGTATATATGGCTAGTGTAGCATATACGTTTCCCCTAACGTGTAGTCATATAAAGCGCAGCTCTCCCCAACTCATAAGATAACCTCATACTTGTATTGAAGCCAGCAAAAGAGAGAATGTTGGTTTGATGGAGTGGGGGCGAGAGAGTAAGTAGTGGAAGGAGAGGGGATGATGAGGATGATGAAGGAGTGGGCGGAGGGAGTGGTGGTAGTAGTGAATGGCAGTGCGACAAGGAAGGAGAAAAAATTCATCGAGGGTGAACAAAAGTGAATGGGTTGTAGGATGAAGGAAAGGAGGAGGAGGAGGAGGAGGAGGGGAAGAAGGAAGAAGAAGAAGAAAAGAAGAAGAAGAAGAAGAAAGAAGAAGAAGAAGAAGAAGAAGAAGAAGAAGAGAGAAGAAGAAGAAGAATAAGAAGAAGAAGAAGAAAAGAAGAAGAAGAAAGAAGAAGAAGAAGAAGAAGAAAAGAGAAGAAGAAGAAAGAAGAAGAAGAAGAAGAAGAAAGAAGAAGAAGAAGAAGAAGAAGAAGAAGAAGAAGAAGAAGAAGAAGAAGAAAAGAAGAAGAAGAAGAAGAAGTAGAAGAAGTAGAAGAAGTAGAAGAAGAAGAAGAAGAAGAAGAAGAAGAAGAAGAAGAAGAAGAAGAAGAAGAAGAAGAAGAAGAAGAAGAAGGAGACGAAGAAGTAGAAGAAGAAGAAGAAGAAGAAGGAGAAGAAGTAGAAGAAAGAGGATGAGGAGGGGTAGGAGGAGGAGGAGGAGGAGGAGCAGGAGAAGAAGAAGAAGGAGATGATGATGAGAGAGGAAAGGGAGAGAGAAATGGTTCAGAAAAAGGAGGGATAATGAGAATACAGGAGCTATAGGGATGAGATGAAGAAGAATGAGAAGCAAAGAGCTTGGTGAAAAGAGAACGAGGAAATTGAGGGAGTGCCATTGGAAAATGAAAAGCAAAGAAATTCTTTGTGTGAAAAGTGTAGTGAGCCAGTCTATTATAACCGAAAAAGGTGTTTTGTGTGTGACAGTTTTGTGCGTTACTATTATATCCTTTTCTCTCTCACCCGTTTCCCTTTTCTCACTCTTCCTCCTTTCTACTGCTATTTCTGACTCACTTGCACTCCTCATCACAATTTCGCTACCTTTTTTTATACACCTTTCAACACCTTACATTTAATACCTATAAATTGCTTTCTCTTGATACCCTGCCAAATGTTTTGTTCATTTCTATCTTTTCTACTTTTTCTTCTCTGTATTTTCCCTCTCCTTATTCTTATTATTCTCGTCTATCTATTTCTCTTTCTATCTACTTTTTCAACCTTCACCCCCTTCTCAATTTCTTCTTCTACAACTTTATACAATCTATAATATTCTCCTTTCTTTTTGCTTTCTCACTGTTTTGTTATTCATCTTAATTAATTTCGAATACCTGTAATTTCTCATGTCCACAACTGAGTAACAGAGTAATTGAACGAGCGTTAGCGATTTCTTACTTTTGATAGCCAAAGGCGTTGTCCGTCTGTTTGTATGTTCTACAATCACTTGAGAGAGAATTGATCAATCAGCTTCAAATTTTGAACACGAGTATTCTTCGAACCTTTTTACAGGTAAAGTTCGTTAGACAACAAAATTGACTCACTCCGTCCTTCTTCAGTTTATATAGATTATTTAATTTATATAAACTTATTTATTTAATCAAATTAGGGTTTATTCAATCAAATACTAAATTGGCAGTTGCTTTACTCAAGCAAAACCGTTGAAAAAATTCTCTATCATCCCAGAAATTTAAATTATTCGTTTTTTGTTTGATTTTTCTCAGTTTCAAAATTCCTTTGCAGTCATCTTTATCAATCGCATTAAAAGCTTCTATCAATTCCTCCATTATGATAATTATTTTTATATTTAAATAATGATTCACTTTAACCTAAATAATTATTATCGTTCACAGAAGCAATAAAAACAACCGTCGAAAAATAATTTACTATCAGCTGTTTCCCCACCCTATAAAATTTTTACAGATGTCAAGTTAATCAAGATTATTTGGTTTAAACCTCCTGCTTTGGAGGTTTAAACTTTCCCAGAGTTTAAACTCAATACAGAGTTTAAACTGATACTGTGCAAATGGAATTTTAGTTTAAACAAAAAAAATCTAGATTTGGTTTAAGCTTTAGCTAAAACTTACACTGTGCAAACGGCCCTTAGTCAGCTGAAGAATTCATTGAATGCAATATGAAATAAAATTATTACTACAGTTTTCCCATTAATTCATTCATAACATCAGCTGAGGCTATTTGGGAGCTCTGACACATGAATTCAGCTGGTTAATATACAATATAATTTACAAGTTTGCACAGTCAAAGCTTAACCTCGATTTAATCAGCTGATGGCCTGAACTGAAAATAAAACAAATTATAATAAACGAGACTTGATACGGATTGAATCCAGTTTAAAATGAAATTTAGTTTAAACTGTCACTGTGCAAACGGCCCTTAACATCAACAAAATGATACGGGTTGATAATAATATTAATGTGCGAGTTTCACCATTTATTTTCGTTGTAATTTAAGTATTTGAAAGTGATCATTAACTAGCAGTTCGTAATGGAAAGAAACATTGAAGAGTATTTGAAATCATGTATCACATGGCCACCTTCTCATTAAAAAAAATGAACTTGGATTCATATGAGGGACAAAGATGTTGAAGTGGCAGAGTAATATTTGAAGAGTAATTTTTTATTTCAAATAGGATCCCCAATGAAACCTACTGTCAAATTATTCTTGCAAGAGAAATATTTAGGAGTTTTCATAATTTTCATCAACACTCTCTATAATTTATTATAGTTGCTGGTTTCAAAGATAACAATACAACAGTTCTTGAGCGAGTTCTTCAACCCAGGGGGTCACTAGTAATTATTTCTAGGTAATTGGTTGCTCTCAGTTGAATAGTATATATAGTAAAGTTCACGTTATAATGACAGTGGAGAAAGATAGGAGAACAGATTTGCCGATTCTCTGTCTTGCCAATAATTGAATAGCTGATATATGTGATGTAATAACTGTTCATTCTTGTTTAAAAAAATAAATTACATTTTATTCGTCAAGAGAATATATTTTCCAATGATTAAATGATAAATTTTCATGATTGAAATCAAATATCTGTAATTATATTTCTACATTGTTGAAAAACGATCTGGCAACGTCGCAGAGCTAGAAAATGATAGCGCTGTCAGCCTTTTCGAATGATAGACAAGGATAACAGCACCAATGTTCATCAAATACTGCCATTATGACGTGGACCTTACTATAGCGTTTCTTCAATTCGTCTTCAATCTTTCATAATCTTAACCTCAGGACAACATCAACATTTTTGGAGAGCAATAGTACAGGCTCAGCCTAGTTTTTCCTTTAATGTCATAATTATATTATGATTATAGTGTTTTCTACAATAAATAAAAAAAAATAAATCTTGTATTTGACCACCGCCATTTTGTTCGTAGAAAGAACTCGAAACGCCTGGGTGTGCGCACACACCCTAAGTAAACGCTCTATTTAGTCACTAATTAATTATCAAATTAGCATGTATTTTAATCAGACTTCAATTACTAGATTTTCAATTAGTTAATGAGAAACCGTTATTACAGTGCTGCTAAGACAAATTAATTTGTGGTAACTGGTTATGGAATAGCATAAGGAAATTGCTAACCTGGATGTTCTGGAACTGACAGGTTATTTGATTACTGATACACAAGGGTATGTATTGACCTTCTATACCTCTGATTAGAAACTGGTATAATTTTAAAAACGTAGGCTATTATATTCGCTAATTATAATATTCGCGTGCTGTAATAGTTCTATAACCATTATTTTTCATATCTAATGTGTTCTCAGAGACAATTGGGAAGATACTGTTATAATTATTATTGTTTGATGAATGTGATTTCATGAATGATAATTTACATAATCAATTAGTTGAAAATTTGATAGAGAAGTAGCCTCAAAAATCCTAATCATTTGCTATTGATAAAAATATAAATTTGCTATTGACAGATTTATTAATAATTATTAGATAGAAAGACTAAGAAATTGTCAAAAGCCACAGATTAATTGATAGTTAGAAAGACCGGTTTCGGTTGTTACACCATTGTCAATCTCTGATCAGTTTATCAAAGGTTGACAATGATGTAACAACCGAAACTGGTCTTTCTAACTATCAATAAATCTGTGGCTTTTGACAATTTCTTAGTCTTTTTATTTAATATGAATAATTACCACAAAATCAACTTCTCAACTACACAAAAAATTTATAGATAAGTAGCTGCACTAATGTACATTACTATACAATATCATCTTCAAGGAGAGTATTATGAATATTTAGTGTGTTTCTATGCTTATAATATGCATAATTTTCTAAGCCAGTCTGGAAATTCAATTTGAGAAATGTGTAGATACGCGTTTAAAACCCTGGTAAAGAACTGATGAACATTTTGCTGTCAAAGACATACAATTTATTTCGTCTTATCAATGCGTTTCTCATTATACAGGTCCTAACATTATAATCCTAAGATATTTTTTCAATTCAATTCTTTATTGCCAAAATTTAACAACGTAACAAATCAAAGGTTAATAAATCAAACATCACAAGAAAATAAAATAAAATTAACTACCCAGAACTAAAATCTGAAAATTGTTTCAGGCAATTGATTATCTTCCATGTTTGTATACCGGAAATGACTAAGGAGTGTATTTTTTAATACATTTGCTCCCTCACTAAATGCTCAGTTTGCAGTACATTGTATTATTTGAACACTTTCTACTATATCCATGTGAACAATAAAATATCTATGAAAAAACATGAATAGTAGCTTGGACATTAGTTTTATAATGATGATCTTCAAAACACGATTTGATTTAGAGTTAAAAGATTAACACAGAAGTGAGTGAGCGAATGCATGTCTCAAGCATTTCATGAGTGCTTTAAAGACCATTGTATACATTATTTTATCTACGATCACTTAAGCAAAGTATCTGAACCCTTATGAATTGAAACATGAATGGAAACATCCATAATTCCTTATGGATTTATCCATGGGAAAATGTGAGTTGGAATAACTATTGGCTGATAATAATTATTTATTTATTTATGTACAATATCTGTTTGGAGACAACAAACCCACAACTGCCTCCTTAACTTGGATCATAATAATGTCAAAATACTATAAATTATGATATATCGTTAAAATTCTCATGCATAATTTATTATATAAATGAACTATAATATTAAAATAATAGAACTATTAAACTATTGAACTAATTAAACCAAGTGATGATGCAAATTGAGTTTTTAAATCAAGTTTGCAAATAAATCATGCTGATGAGTTGAGAAAAAGTGGACTTGAAAAATGAATCTATGACTTATTTCAAATCCACTCCAAATTTAATAAAAGGTGGCTCACAGTGGAAAATCTCAGAAATCTAACAGTCTTCAATAATCTTTGTAGGCATACATTATTGTGGTGTGGTTTTATTTTCATGCCTTTCTCCTTTACATCTAAAGCTCAAAAGCATCAAAGAAAATTCTAGTTTCTTCTACTATCAATCCTGTCTCTCCAACTTTCTCTCTCAAGCGTATGCTTACCCTTCCTGTTCTTCCTCTTTCTCTCGCTATCTCTTTCATTCTCTTGCTTACTGCATCTTTCTGTTTCATTATCTTTTTTCCTTATTCTTTCTCCTTCTTTCTTTCATTTCCTTCCTCCTTTATTATCTGCCTCAATCCATCTTTACTCTTTGTTTCTCTTTCTTCCTCATTCCATTCCCCTCTTCAATTCATTCTTCTAGTCCCACACCTCTAACGTTCAGCAGGCTAGTCAACATAGAACTCTTTCTGGGTCGTTCAAACATCTGTGGACATTTTCAGTCTGTGTAAAGAAGTGTTCGTATATCTGGCCTATTTCTTTCCTTTCTAATGCTCTCTTGTTGGCTCAGGGTAAACAGTATATTCGATACTCCGGAGTTCTTCTTTTAGAACAATGAGTTTTAGGAATGTACAGTATTTTCAGACAATGGAAAAATGAAATTAAATGTAATATTTCATGTAGCTTATAACTTTAGAAGAGATACATACTTCCATTATTGTGATCAATAAGAGAGTTGAATCAATTACCTCACCACCATTGCTTGTTCAGAAATGAGAAAAACATATCAAATGGTAAGAGAGCAATATTTTTGGGAACGATTCCTTTATCAAGTGTAATCAAATTTATGATTTCATGAGGCTTTATCAGATTCAATATATTATCAGTTCATCAAGTAATATCGGGGACCGAGCTTCGCTCTGGAGTACAAAAGCATAAAAAAATATTACGAAAGAGGAAATTGTAAAAACATTCATACAAATATGTTCTATATAATAACAGTAAATTGAGATTAACTCCTAGAGGAATGCAAAAATTTCCCTCACAAAGGCCCAGTTGCACAAAAGCCGGTTGAATTTTAATATTGATTAACTTCATGTGAACCAAATCAGAGAAGACCATTTCAAAAAGATGGATTGGAACTAATCAGGATTGAAAATAACCCGCCTTTTTTGCAACCGGCACTAAGTACCTCATTGAATGAAATCATAATTTTGACACAGTCCCATACACATGAACTCGCTCACTCACTTCCATCACCAACAGACCTACTATGTTCTGAATTTCGTGAGAATCGTTAGAGCCGTTTTCGAGATCCGGTGAAATATAAACATATAAACATCTTAACATCTTAACATCTAAACATCTAAACATATAAACAGAAGAAGAAATATAGAAGAAAAATATTTCATATTCAAGGTCAATTTTAAGACATTCTTTACACATCTATAATTTCATACGTCTGTCGACTGTAGCCTTGAACCACTACCTCCGTAAACAAAGCCATAGTGCATTCTGGTGACGTCAGCACAGGTAGGGCTACTCAACACCCAATAAAAACACCAACTCACATTTGTTGATTTCAGCTGATCTATATCAGCTAGTGTTTTTATTGGTGTAGGAGGTGGTTATAGCCCTACCTGTGTTGACGTCACCAAAATGCAGTATGGCTTTGTTTATGGAGGTAGTGCTTGAACACAGGGTATCTCTTGATGTGAGTACAGTTTAATGCGCCACAAAAACTAGCATTTCACTTTTCAACAGCTGATGCTATGATATACTATACTTGTTCGTCATAAATGAAACTGCATCAAGGGAGAAACGCTCCCACAGTATATGACACGTCAAAGTGTAATCTAATATATTACTATTATCCTTCATCCATCAACACAATAGTCAAAAGAACACAACAAATTTCAATAAAAATATAAATAGAAAGAAAACTGGTAGTTTTGTGGACAGTAGACCTCGCGCAGTTATAAACCACAGTCTCCTCTAATACTGTTCATCAGAGTAAATTTATAATGTGACTATCTTCGAAATGGTTTGAGATATCGATATGCGATTTTCGCCATTCTTTTTTTCTTTAAATTCCATATCGATATCATGTTTCGCATGACCACCTTCCTATTTAAAGAATAAAGTTGCATTCAATATATAGCGGATCCAAGATGGCGAACCAGATTTCCAAAGTCAAGGTAAAGTAGTATTTTCAAATTGAGTAGGATCCCCAATCACACCCACCGTCAAATTACCTTTGTGTATGAGATATTAAGCCGTTCTCGGACTTTCCACCCACCCTGTATAAACATGAATAAATAGAAAAGCAAAACCGTAAACTTGAATCTTAGACCTCACTTCGCTCGGTCAACTATTCATACAAATTTTCTTAAAAGGTTCCCTGCTCAAATTTAATTGAAAACCATCGATTTAACGGACGGAGCGTGAGAGTAAAGAGTATACATCAAGCAAAAATTAACCAGCAAGCAATCTAAGGACACAATACTGCTAATCTCCAAGGACACAATACAATAAAGGAACCCCTGAGTGTTTTTTGAGCTCCTTCAAGCCCTCAATTTCTCTTATGTATATATCTGATATATCTGTATTCGTACAGAAATAGAAAGATACAGTGCCTTTTTCTCCTCAGGGCTACTCTTAAATATAAATAAAGATTAGAAATCCAATACCTTTAAAATTGTTCAATAAATTTTGGCTTCCCGTGAATGAATTCTCTGCCACTTGAAATTATCCTTTCCCCATCCTTATCACTATTTCCGAAAACCGACACCTAGCTCTTGCTTCTGGGTATTGACTTATAGCTGGTAGCGAGGAGAAGCTGTATTCATTTTTATAATGACATACCTAAGAAATGTAGATAATGCGTTTTACATAAGGTTTATTGATTTTTCTCTTCTTCTTTTATTTTTCTTTATGTCTATCTTTCTGTCTTTTTATAGTAATCCAAAATCATTATATCTTCAGTTTTACATTCATTTATTGTTTATTCATGTACAGTGCTATTTCGTTATGTTACCAATATGGGTCTTGTTAGACTCAGTGGAAATTATAATATTGTGGGCTATAAATAAATCCTATTTTATTGAGCGAGCAATTTCAGTATATGGTTATCTGGTTATCTGGATATCTGGTTATTATGGTTATGTATGTCCAACGGATCTCGAAAACGGCTCTAAAGATTTTCACGAAATTTGGAACATATTAGCTTTATGATATAAAGATTCGATTGCACTAGGTCTCATTCCTGGGAAAACTCGCTGAAGGACATGAAAAAGGATAATAATTATACATCATTGGAAAAACAGATGATAATTTCGTTGTCTATCGATAAGAGAAGATGTGAGTGCCTGTGTGGAAGAGAAACAGAATTATTTTCAGCTGTTCAACTATTTACAATAAATCAGTTAATTCACGAGAAATATTAATCTATAAATTTCAATCGATTTGATCAAAATAATATGATTTGTTGACATGACATGGTATATCATTCCAAATTAGTGTATATCATAAATTTCAAAGTTAATAATTATTTTACAGTTTTAAGTGATTAGTTAGTGTTATTTTGTTATTCTATTTGTTTCGTAAACAATCTAAATTAGAACTTTCCTGTTTTCAAATGTTTGGACTGAAAATTGTACCTGAATTCAAGTGTATGGAACATAACCTACTTTTTGGAATATTTATAGTGTATAAATCAAAATCAGGGCAAGAAACAGTTTTGGGCTGTGCCTGTTTGTCCTTCCCCAAGCATTTTAAAGAATTGTGTTCTTTTTATCAATAAATAAATAACGAACGAAGCTCGGTGCCCCGATATTTAATAAATAAATCACTTGATAATTGCATCATATAGCCGAAACATGTCGTGATTGAACAATTTTAAAATGGTACTTAAATTTCTAATTTTCATCTAGAAAGATACAGATATAATAAGAATAACATCAAATGATGGGAGTGGAACGCGCGTGTTTGTGGCACATAAGTCTGTACACAGCTTTGTAGTTTTACTGTAATTCGAATTCAGCTGCTGATCAAATTCAGATCGTCTTTCTGTTGATAAAATAGAGTTACATGCTTTTGAGTGAGTATAAATAGAGAGTGTTTGAGCAACACTCTTGAACTGGTATTTACTCTGAGAGACACAAAAGAGGAGACCATCAATGAAAATGAACGCGAGTTCCATATAGGGACTCTCCATGTATGGTCAATTGTCCAGCCTAAATACACACCATGACTGTAATGACTCAGTCCAAACCTAAATACACTACATGACTGAGTCCATTAGAACCAACATGGCTCCCATTTCCATTGATGTGTCTTCTTAAATTTCGTCTTTCATGTGAGCTGGCCATTTGCAGCTCTAGTGAGATTCGCTTTAAACTGTCAGAGGTAATGGAAAGGATAGCGTTGGAGATATACATAAGGAATGCTGACACTTTAGAGTGTATCTAACTGTAGGCATGAATCATCATTAGACTCTAAGATCTCGAATGGAGTCGTTTTGTTCTCGGATGAACAAGTGAGAGTGAAGGACGAGGTAGTGGAGGAGGTGGAGGAGTAAGAGGAGGAGGATAACATTGAGGATCAGGAAGAGAAGGATTAGGACCTGGAGGAGGAAGAGGAGGAGGTTTAGGATAGGGAGGGGGAGAGAATGATGAGGAACAGGAGGAGAAGGATAAGGATCGGGAGGAGGCAGAGGTGGTGGAGGAAGAGGAGGAGGAGGAGGAGGAGGAGGAGGAGGATAAGGAGGGGGAGAGAAGTATGAGGATCAGGAGGAGAAGGATAAGGACCGGGAGGAGGAAGAGATGGAGGAGAATGAGGAGGGGGGAATAGTATGAGGAGAAGGAGGTGATGAAGGTGAGAAGGAGGAGGACTTGAAGAAGGAGGTGGTGAGAAGGATTAGGATCAGGAGGAGGAGGAGGAGGAGGAGTAGGAGGAGGAGGAGGAGGAGGAGGAGGAGGAAGAGGTGGAGGATGAGGAGGATAGGGAGGGGGAGAGAATGATGAGGATCAGGAGGAGAAGGATAAGGATCGGGAGGAGAAGAAGGAGGAGGAGCAGGAAATAGGAGGTGGAAAAGGAGGAGTGGAAGAAGAAGGAGGTGGGATAGGAGGAGGGCGTGAAGAAGGAGGTAATGAAAAGAGCAAGAATAAGAAGAAGAAGATTGGATTAGATAGAAATGTTGAATATACTTGGCTTACAGTTTCGATATTATTAAATCTCAAAACTTTCGAATTATCTTCATAGAGTGAAATCAGAAAATTAGTCTCATCTTTTTTCTTTGATAAAAATCATAAATAATATATTGTTACTTGAATTTATAAATCTCACAGAACTGATTATAAGATTCATCCTCTTTCATGTTTACGAAGTTTAAATACTATTATTCCACGTGTTTCGAATGGACACGTTAAGTTTTTGTTCCCGGCTGCCTAAATATCAGTCGTTAGGTCATATCAGAGGCCCTGAAATGTATCAGTTGCACCTGAAAACTCTGACACAAGACATGAGCCAGTCAGGTCAATCGATATTATTATTCTTGTATACTATTATTTAATTGATAGTCCAGTCACTATATACATTGGTGCATGCAATTTTATATTCTATAAATTATATTATGCTATTTATGGTATTGTAGTTCTGATTTTTTAATATATTATTTGGTTACATAAGAGAAGTCCAGAACCAATTTCTTCATGCAAAATTTCCTTGTGCTAGATACAGAGTGGCCAAAAAAACTCGTACTTTTGGCTCATTTTCCAGTTTTCAGCTATTTCTGCCAAATCTCGTAATCGGACAGAAAAATTAGCTCTCGTCTGTTTCTTAGATTATAAAATTCTGAATAAAATGAGATCACTCAGAACTCTCTATCTCCAATGAGTACTGAGTTATGAGTGAAATTTGAAGAAAAAATCAATTTTGATGAATTTTAATTTCTGATCTACAATATCTTCCGATTGTTACCATTTAGATGTATAATTCAAAATCCTTCTGGGCGTATTTTTGTGCTCTACAATCTGAGATTAGGTAGAGTGATCTATCTCATATTGATTTCCAGGTACACCTGACAACAATGCTCCTTGTATTGTGAAAAACACCTAATTTTCAGCTTCAACCATCATCACCAACCACATTGTCCTCACATTTATATTTTGCACAATGACATGAGTTCATGAGATTATGTTCTATGGGAATCACCCGTTAGATGCACTTCAGTTCAGTATTTCCTAGTGGAGAGGCGCGCTTAAGGACACCTCAAGGATCAAAATTTCAAACAGTTATATGAACTCATGTCATTGTACGAAATATAAATGTGAGTACAATGTAGTTGGTGATGATGGTTGAAGCTGAAAATTAGGTGTTTTTCACAATACGAGGAGCATTGTTGTCAGGTGTACCTGGAAATCTATTATGAGATAGAGCGCTCTACCTGATCTCAGATTGTAGAACACAAAAATACGCCCAGAAGGATTTTGAATTATACATCTAAATGGTAACAATCGGAAGATATTGTTGATCAGAAACTAAAATTCATCAAAATTCATTTTTTCTTCAATTTTCACTCATTTTTGAAAAATCATCACTCAGTACTCATTGGAGATAGAGAGTTCTGAATGATCTCATTTTATCCAGAATTTCATATTCTAAAAAAAAGTCGGGAGCAATTTTTTCTGTCCGATTACGAGATTTGGCAGAAATAGCTGAAAACTGGTAAATGAGCCGAAAATACGAGTTTTTTTGGCCACTCTGTATCTTGCACAAGGAAATTTTGCATGAAGAAATTGGTTCTGGACTTCTCTGATGTACCCAAATAATATATCAAAAAATCAGAACTACAATATAAATTGCAAGCACACCCCCTTTTTATGTCTATATTGACTAGACTATAACGTATTGTTAGTCTTATCACAGATATACAAGCCACAACTCTTTTTTGTCTGTGGTTAGGTTAATTTGTGATCATAATATGTACAGTCTAGGTTAATTGCTCGATTATCCAGTAATCCAATGTAATCTAACCGTCATGAAATGATATCATTGCATTCCTATCAGAATCGTCCATTGGATCCCTTGAATGACATAATTTTACGGCGATTGAACTCGGATTGAGGACAAAACTGGCTGTAGGCTTAATAACAATCTGGTCGCTAATCCAACAAACTGGTAGATTAAATCTATTGTCTGTTCATTGAAAGGAGAGGCAAATCAAAAAGTTGATTATCATGTGACAAATTTCGAGGTGGAACTCAATCTAAACTTAAACTACTGTTAAAACTGGATTCCCACAAATCAGTTGAAGAGACAGTGAGAATAATTTATAATCCTCATGTGTTCTAATGGGACAGTCGGCGACGACAAGCATTGTTGGCATTCATATTGTACATATTTCAAGTGTGCTAAAACAGCTGATCAAATAGCTTTTCATTATTTGTCTTTATTATTAAAGAATTAAATACTTCTAATAATATCTACATATTATCATTTAAAAGTATAATCTCAACCTGCCCCATTAAAACATATACCGTATTGAACATAATCTTTTAGGTTATGTAGACAAATTGAAATCTACTCAATCTCAGATTCTCCCCATATCGTGGTCGACGACGTATAAACGAAAGCCCAGCTTTAGAAGGAATTCAATCAAAAGTTGAAACAAAAAACTATAATAATACAGTGTATCTATTAGATAGTTGAATTCCATTGCCAAGAGAAATCATTGTGTGGTTGTTTTTTTACAATGAGACAGGAATAAGATAAGTTTATATCTTATTGATCAAAAACGATAAAATGAATACAGTATGATAACAAATTATTCAAGGAAGTAAAATTGAATTCTCACAACCGTTGCAATTCCATAGAACAACAACACATTATCACTCCAATTTCGACCCCTTCCCTCTTTTCTTAATGTTATTTCTCTTTTCCTTCTACTAGGATCTCATATTATTCCGGCAGTACTTCTTCCTTGCTCACGAACTGGCCATACATTGTCTTTTGAATATCGTGTGTGGTTTCCATTTCTCCTCCTACTTTTACGCCATCTCGTCCTTCTTTCTTCCTTTTCTATCATCCTCTTTGTCTGGTCACGGTTAGTAATAACGTGACTAGTGTAGGAGTGTATTGCTTATTCTTCACCCACATCTTCTGTGTAATCTGCTTTTCTACTGATCTTCCTTCTCTTCTCCACGTTTATATCCACCGTTTACCTATCCTCTTTGTAATCCTCCTTGCTATGTTTTCAATTTTCTGCTCCTTCTGCTCCTTCTTCTCATTCTACTCTTTCCCCTTCTTCTCCTTAACCACCTCCCTCTTCCTCCTCCTTTTCTCATTCATCCTCTTGCTTCTCCCCTTCTCCTCCTTCTTCTCTTCATCCTTCTCCCCCTCTTATTCCTAGTCCATCTTCTCCTTCTACTCCCCCTCCTTCTCCCCCTCTTATTCCTAGTCCATCTTCTCCTTCTACTCCTCCTCCTTCTCCCCCTCTTATTCCTAGTCAATCTTCTCCTTCTACTCCTCCTCCTTCTCCTCCTCCTCGTCCTTCTCCTCCTTCTCCTCCTTCTCCTACCTCTCCTCCTACTGCTCCTTCTCTACTTTCTCCACCTTCTCCTACCTCTCCTCCTTCTCCTCCTTCTCCTCTTTCTCCTCTTTCTCCTCGTTCTCCTCTTTCTCCTCCTTCTCCTCCTTCTTCTCCTTCTCCTACTCCTACTCATCCTTCTCCTCCTTCTCCTCCTTCTCCTTCTTCTCCTCTTTCTCCACTGTCTCCTCTTTCTCCTCCTTCTCCTTCTTTCTTTCTCCTCCTTCTCTTCCATCTCCTTCTTCTCTTTTTGCGTATTTCTTTTCCTGCTTCTTTTTTCACTCTCCTTCTTTTTTCCGTCTTCTTCTTTTTCTTTTCTTACTCTCCTTCTTCTCTTTCTTTCTCTCCTTCTCGTTCTCCTTGTTCTTCACTTCCTCCTCCATCTCCTCCTCCTCTTCTCCCTTTAACTGTAGTCTCCTTATAATTCCATCGTGGTTCTTCTAGTTCTTCCACATCTTCTTCTCCTCTCAGCACTTAGTAGTAGCCTACTTCTCTCCTGCTTCTCTTCTCACCCAAATCTGCATTGCAGTCTTCCAAACACGAATTCAGAATTGAACATCCCCTGTGTCCCACCACCCCCATCCCTCCATCTACGTTTGATCTATCACTCAACTTATTTTTTGTCTTTTCTCTTCCTTTTTCCTCACACTACTCTCATCTCACACCTCCCCACCACTCAAATCCCCCCTCTCTCACGTTCTCTATCTCTCTCTCGCTCTCTCTCTTTCCCTGTCTCTTCAGATGCCATCTTAGTCCACAACCAAATTTGTAATTTCATGAAGAAATACAATAATAGAATATACCCTCCATTCATCCTTTGAATTCTTAATTATGATTTAGTCTGAATCATGTCATGTCAACAAATCAGATTATTTTGATCAAGTCGATTAAAATTTCTAGATTACTTTTCTCGTGAGATAAAATAAGGATATTGATTCAACAGATGAACATAATTCTGTTTCTCTCTCACCAACAGACGACGAAATTATCAAGTGTTTTTCCAAGGATGAATAATTATTATCCTTTTCATATCGTTCAGCGAGTTTTCCCAGGGATAAGACCTAGTGCAATCAAATGTTTATTTCATAAACCTACTATGTTCCAAATTTCGTGAAAATCGTTGAAGCCGTTTTCGAGATCAGTTGGACATAAATATCCATTTCAATAATCAATATCGGGGCACCGAGCTTCACTCGTTATTTATTTTTATTGATAAACAAAACACAATTCTTCAAAATGATTGGGGAAGGACTAATAGGCACAGTCCAAAACCCTTTGACTCATACACTATAAACGCTACAAAAAGTAGGTTATGTTCCATACATTTGAATTCAGGTCCAATTCTGAGTCCAAATATTTGAAAACCGAAAAGTTCTTATTTAGATTGTTTACAAACCAAATTGAATAAAAAAATAACACTCACTAATCACTTGAAACTGTAAAATAATAATTGACTTTGAATATCATGATATACCATGTCATGTCAACAATATTCAAATTCTTAGACAATTCAAGATGAGTCTATAACTTAATATCGGGGCACCGAGCTTCGCTAGTAATTTTATAAACATACTCATTTCTTTAGAATGATTGAGGATGGACTAACAGGCACAGCCCAAAACTGTTTCTTCCCCGAATTTTTATTCATACACTATAAATATTCCAAAAATTAGTTTATGTTCCATAAACTTGATTTCAGGTCGAATTTTCAGTCCAAACATTTGAACACAGAAAAGTTCTAATTTATATTGTTTACAAACCAAAATGAATAGAAAATAACACTCACTAAACACTTAAAACTGTAAAATAATGATCAACTTTGAAAATTATGATATACTCTAATTTAGAATTATATACCATGTCATGTCAACAAATCAGATTATTTTGATCGAGTCTATTAAAATTTCTAGATTTCTCGCGAGATACGGTAAGCTGATTGATTACACAGCTGATCTCCCACACAGGCACAAGCATCTTCTGTTATCGACAGACGACGAAATTATCATCTGTTTTTCCAAGGATGAAAAATTATTATCCTTCTCATGTCCTTCAGCGAGTTTTCCCAGGAATGAGACCTAGTGCAATCGAATTTTCATATCATGAACCTACTATGTTCCAAATGTCGTGAAAATCGTTAGAGCCGTTTTCGAGATCCATTGGACATGAATAACCTTATAAATATGAACAGAAACAGCTCGCTTAATTTTTATAATACAAGGTACCTTAGAATACAATGTATTCTAGGTACATTGATATAATAGGATAAACATCTCGATATCAGATGAGTGGTATTCGCAAAATAGAAACCTAGTAAACCACTCTCTCATATTCTCTCACTATCTTCTTACAGCTCAATCGTTTGATTGGTTGGCAGCCTTCCATCTAAATCTGTCCATTGCTACTCTCTTCCATTGTTCATAGCTCATAGCACCCAGATCCTTCGTCATTTGTCTTAAGTACTGTAGCCGGGGTCTCCCACGACCCCTTTGTCCATCAACTGTACCTTCCAGAATACTTGACGTAAATGCGTCGTGTCTTATTATGTGTCCAATCCAAGAATGTCGTCTGGTCTTGAGAAAATTCAGAAGAGATCTTTCTTCTGCCGCCCTCTGCTGTCTCTCACTATATGCTCTAAAAAATTAATCATCGGCTATGCTTTCTTCAATATAAAAAAGTGAAACTCCTACAAACTTCCTCAGCGAGTGAATTAGTTCCCGGACTGCTCACTGCAGCATTTTAAATATTGCAAAGATTTCCCGTCTCAAAATGCATTGCAAGCACTAATATAAGCCAGCATCCATTGTTGCCAAGTTCATGCGCTGTTGCCAGTCTTGTTTTCCAACATCTGTTTGATATTTGTTTGTTAGTCATTAGCGCTCTGTCTTAATTGTTGGCTTCTCATTCGAGTGAGTTTTCTTTGTGTGTGTGTGCCTTGTGTGCGTGGGTTCAATGTTTGTGTATTTGTATTTTGCGTGTATGTGTATTTTGAGAATGTGTGTTTTGTATGTGCGTGTGTTTGCGTGCGTGCGCCAAAAGAGCAACTTCTCACCAAACAATAACTCCAAACAGGCTTGCATCAAACTAGTAGAACTCGCTTCAAACAGTCAGCACAACTTATGAATAACGTCGATGTTTCCCTTTGAACTAATGCTGACATTTAGTAGTGAATCTCACTGTACGGTGCTTCTCACTTGGTTGCCAAGCTTCTTACACTTCCATCAAACCAATTACGTACAACAAAGCAAAGATGAAGACGGAGTAATTAATCATAATAATTATTGTAGCTGAAACTATTGAGAAATAAGCTTACAATAGAAGAAATGATTAACCCACAAACAAAGTTTTGTGGTTCTTTGGTAGAAAACTTTATAGAATCACAGATAAACCTTAGTAGCTCACTAGTATTCTGTATCTGATATATATCAGATCTTATATAAGATCTAGTATCTAATAATATTATCTGGTTAAGACCCGCACACAAACATCGATTTATGTTCTTACAGTATTTTGCCGAAATTCTATTAGATTGAACAGATGATTTCAAACAGATGATGTTTGTCAAGTCCCGTTTAATCTGATAGAATTCATAAGGATGGCAAAATACCGTACGAACAAAAATCTATGTGTATGTGTGCGGGCTTTACTCTTATCTGTGGTGGATCATAATAGATTACTGATATCTTATGAGAAATTTGTTGAGGAGATAGAGAAAGATGCAGTAAGATCATGGAAGAACTGATGGATATAGCATAATTGCATCATCCATAAATAACATGAATTAAACTGTCGTTCCCGGCTGAAATATGACGGTAGTAAGGCCCATTGACGGCTTGAATTATATGTTCAGCTTAGGTAGGATTTTCCCAAGGATAGTGTATAGCATACACTATATATATACTGTCACGCGGTATTTTAGCACCACAAAATATTTTTGAAAGGAATTATTGAACTCTAATAGAAATATAAAATAGAAAGGAAAGATAGCCTAGTCAAAGTAGCCTACCACTCAAGTAAAATCGAATGTTATTAGCGATAAAGAGTAATCATATTATTTAAAGCGATAAGAAAAAACATGCATAATTGTAATTCAACAATTTTTTTTGTTATTTCTATTAAAACTAGTCACTAGGACTAACCATTAATTTTGTTCTGTTATTTCTTATCCTAAATTAATTTTTATTGCTAAAGTCTTCCAGTGAAGCCTACAGTTCCAATCTATAATTTCACTACTTTAAATTATTTCACTACACTTTTATTCAATATACTTTAATCACTCCACTATAGGGATGTCAATCCCGGGACTGATTTCCAATCCCGGTATTTCGGGATTATCCAATATCAATCCCAGGATCCCGGGATTGGCAAAAATCAGTTTAATGCATTTTTAACCAATTGTTCCTCCTCAATTACATGTTCAGTAACAGTGTGTGTAGAGGAAAAAGGGCCCATTAAAGAGGGAGAGGCTATTATTAAAATAAAAAAATATACTTGGGGATAATATTAAAATCGAACATTCTATTTCTATAAATGTTTTCAAGATTATAGGAGTAACTGTTTTATTTCATGTCCTACCTTAAATTTGCTGTTCCTAGATGATAGTGAGAACTGAGGAAAGCAAGATAACTCATCAGAGTCTTTTCTATGTAGACAAAAGCATTTCTATCCTACATCAGGACGGGATAGTGCTCACACTTTAATCACGTCAAATACTTTGAAGTGAATTGATATCACTTGGATTAATAATATTAATAATAAAATAGAATACTTTTTGTAAGACCGTAACGCCATACCGACCAAATCACTGCGAAAGCTGAACCACTACACTATACTAAAAATGAAATTTCGTAGAGCAACTATAATATTTACTTCAACTAGATATTCTACTTATGATAGAGAAAGAGAAGAGGAGAGGAATAATTAGACAGAGAGTGAATCGTGCTTTTTTATCTCTGATTTCTGAAGTCTTTTCAAAGTTCGGAATGCATTTCAAGGAAATGCCATCAGCACTAATGCAAATATTGCGCCGTCTAGACTGGTAATTGTGGTGCTGTGTAAACAGAAACAAACGTAGTCATAACAACCAATCAACAACCATTCTGCCAATTATGCGAACTGATAATGCGAATTCTATTAAGCCAGTAAAGAGTAGGCTACAGTATACAATCATTATTATGTATATGCAACTGTAGACTGTGCCTGTAAAATAAAATAGTCAAACACTTAGAACAATAAATTAGTTATAGAAACTCATATTCATCACCATAAATAAATTCCATATTGGATTGTCTTTGGGAAAATGTGATTCACAATTTCAGGTTTCCAATTCCGAAAATCCCGGGATTGACGCTGAAAAATCCCGGGATTGTTAGGTATCAAAAATGTACCGGGATCCCGGGATCCCGGGATTGACATCCCTACTCCACTAGCACTACACCAACTCGAAGGGCTTTGTTCTCTTCAACCTCCTAGTGAGTTCAGTGTTGTCTAGTAGTTGGATGACTTCGGTGTTGTCGTGTTGATGAAGACGTGACTCATGATGGGCTGCCAATTGTCTTATCTCACAGGTTACATAGGGGATGTGCAGATCTCGGTGCAAATCGCTGTTCCTTATGTACCAGGGCGCATTCACCATGTTCCGCAGTACTTTGTTTTGGAATGTTTGAATCTGACTAATGTTAGATGTTCTAGAGCAGCCCCAAAGCTGAATTCCATACGTCCAGACAGGTTTTAGAATTTGTTTGTAAATCAATAACTTGTTGTCCAATGAGAGTTGTGATTGACAGCCCAACAGCCAATAGATTTTACTGTATTTGAGTCCTAGCTCCCTCCTTTTCATCTTGATATGCTCTTTTTTCATTTCAACTTGCCGTCAAGAGTCATTCCAAGGTATTTTGCTGTGTTGCTGTGTGGTACTACATTCCCATTCAGATTTATTCGAATCGGGTCATTGATAATTTTGTTTGTGAAGTTGATATGAATAGACTTCATCTCATTTAATCGAATTCTCCATTTTTTGGTCCAGTCACTGAATCTGTTGCTAGCATTCTGTAGTTTTGTGGCTGCTTCTTGTACTGTTTCCCCTTCTGCCAGTATTGCAGTATCATCAGCAAAAGTAGCTATTGTCACTGCATCCAATTCAGGAAGATCGCTTGTGTACAGCACATAAAGAACTGGTCCAAGAACACTACCCTGTGGAACTCCAGCCCTTATTTCCTTCAATTCGGAGACGTCGTCACCTTGTTTTACTCTGATTAATCTGTTGTTGATGTATGATTTTAAAAGTTTTACAAGTTGAGTGGGGAGAATTTTATGAAGTTTAATGATCAGTCCTTCATGCCACACTTTGTCAAATGCCTGTGCCACATCAAGGAAGATTGCTGAACATATCGATTTTTTCTCTAATGACTTCTCTATTACATTGGTGATTCTATGTACTTGGTCCAGGGTTGAGTGCTTCTGCCTGAAACCAAATTGATAGGCTGGTATCAGATTCCTGCTACTTATGATGGGAGTCAATCTCTTCATTAGCAATTTCTTAAAAAGCTTTGAAATTACAGGTAGAAGAGATATTGGGCGGTATGATTTTGCTTCTTGAGGACATTTCCCAGGCTTTTGCAACATAATGACTTCTGCCACCTTCCAAATTGTAGGAAAATGCTGTAATCGGAGTGATGCATTGAATAAGTATGTTAGCATGACAATACCTTTCCTTGGAAGTTTCTTCAAGATTTCACCTGTAATCAGATCAAACCCAGGTGCTTTTTTGGTATTCATATTATATTTTATTTCTTCTTGAACCTTATTTATAGAAACTGGATCAATCTCTGTATCTAAATCATCCATTATATCTTCTTCAGGATCAATTTCAGATTGAATGTTGTTTGGCTGGAAGATTTCTTCTAGATGATTAGCAAATAAATCTGCCTTTTCTCTGTTATTTCTTGCCCAAGTACCATCTGGTTTTCTAATTGGAGGGGATTGTAATATTGGCCGCTTAATTCTTTTTGTTGCTTTCCATAATGAATAATCTGTACTGGCATCAGCTGTCAAATTTTGAAGGTAGTTATTAATGGATTCCTCAGTTGGTTTCCTTATCTCTCTTCTCAATTGTTGTGTTTTGTTAATCAGATATTTTTGTCAGCAGGATCACGAGTTTGTTGCCATCTTCTTCTTGCCCTTCGTTTTTCTAAAACAAGTTGTCGAATCTCCAGAGGGTAATTGCATCCTTTTGTTTTCCTGGTATATTGTCTGGTGCTTTTCCAGGCTGATTTCTGGTTTTGCCACATGAAATTTTCTGCGGCTTCATCTAGCTGCTCAGTTGTTCTAAGTGGAATATTCAAGTTGATTTCATTCTCCAAATCCACATTAAAAGCTTCCCAGTCTGTTGTTCTGTTGACTAACATTGTTCTGTCTTCTTTCTTTATTATTCGTTCACTAAGTGTGAGAATTACAGCTGAATGATCAGAATCCAGGTCAAAACTCTCTTCAATGTCGATGAAATTACTGGATATTCTCTTTGTTATGAAGAAATCTAGAAGATCTGGAGTTTTATCCAAATCTGTTGGCCAATACGTAGGTGTCCCTGTTGAATGGAATTCGCAGCCCAGCTCCTGGATAGCCTCTCTGAGTTCTTTTCCTTTGGTAGTCGTGAGTCTTGAACCCCAATCCTTATGCTTGGCATTAAAATCTCCACCCACTATGAATCTATCTCCAAGCTGATGAAGAATATTTGTATAATCATTTTTCTTTAAATTGTAACGTGGTGGAAAATATGCAGCTCCAACAAGTATTTTCTGGTTGATGGACTCTATTCCAACTACAGTTAGCTGTATTTCATTACTTTGAATACTGAAGTCTTCATAGTGTTTAATACTCTCCTTCACTATTACAGCACTTCCACCTCTTGCTTGATTTTGAGGATGAATAGTTTCGTAAACATTATATCCATTGATTTTGAAGTGAGTCTGCTCAGTTGAATGGGTTTCAGAGAAGAGGCAAACATCTATATTTCGTGTCTTTAGAAATATTTCTATTTCTTGTTTTCTATTATTATTGATATTATTTATTCCATTGGCATTCCAGGTAGCAATCCTTATATCTTGTTGGCTCGCAATATTCATTTTCTAGTTTCAACAATAATGAGGATCCATTGGCAGAATTAAAAATTATAAAGCGGCTTATTTATTTTTGGCAGATTATAAAAAATAAAAGTTTGCATGTACATTTGAGGTTAGAATTGTTTGTTTATGTCTTTAAATGAATCAATCGATCTAGGATAAATTGATAGTTATTTGAATCAACACCTAACGAATCAGCTGATTGTTTGATCAACCAGTACAAGTTGAATTATAAAGTTTACTCACAAAAGATGTATTATATATTATACTAAGGAAGGTTTATGTAAATAAATAGGGACAACTATTATTGCTGCATAAATATTTATTACAATCTAAAAAAGTACGAAAATCAAGAGTATACAAAACTCATATAAAAAATTAAATGTATATTGTGTGATAGTATTGTATATCACGATTTATTTATTAGAATAATCTAAGACAATCACTCCATCTATTTATATAAAAACTTTTTATCCATCTTTCTATAATAAAGTTGAAGAAACCCTGAATCTGAAGTAACCAATTGTATTGTTTTGCTAAATTAAAAAGCCAATCAGAAGGAAGCTTACAAATCGTTCAAGGAAGAGATGAATTTTTCTGGAAATCACTTCTCTTTGGCTTGTGATCTCGATCTGAGAGGATGCACATGGAAATTAGGGTTCTTTCTACTTGTTAAATTTTAAAAATTATCAAGCCAATCCCTTTTTTAAATGTGAACTATTTGTAATTAATGTTTATTCATCTGTGAACTCAGTGTTGTTGAAGAGTTCTTAATTGTAATCAGTCCCCATAAATATATCTTTAATACAGAAAGAAATCTATAAGAAATCTGGACCACGCACGAGCCCAGCCGAGACGAAAAGGACCTACATAATTAATTATTGGAAATAATTAATTTACTCTACAAGACCTCCAAGAACATCATTAATGTGAGTGTTAGTTCAATAGAGCTCGTTTTATAAAGGCCTTTTATCAAGAGTTGGGGAATTAATCAAAGCGCTATATAAATTAATTCAAGTCAAGGGAAATTCGCAACGTGTTGAGTGCTATCATATAGTCTATAAGAACGTTTTATGAATTTATTTGATTTATGTAGGAAGCTTACTTCGATGCACGGCACGGACTCATAAAAAACCCTGAGATTTTTAAATATTAGTTTTAATAATTATTATTTGCTAATTGATTAAAGCTTGTCCTATTAAATCTATCGACCGAACAGGTTTTGAATTGTAGAATTCTGAATTGACTTGAACTCCAAGTATCAGTATTAAATATATTATATTTATAATCTTTAAAGCTCACAACTGTGAATGCTAGTAAACCCTGTGATAATTGTTTAACTATTAAAGAATTTATATATATTGGAATTATAAATATAAGAATGTTTTATATATATATTATTTTATGGGAATATAGTTTGTGTTTTATGTCAGCATACAAAATCATAGAAGTTTATTTTATCCTAATTCATCTCATGATATACAGTTTGAGCTGTCTCAGTACTAAGAAAAAATATTCTGCAGCATATAAAATTAGTGAATCAATTAATATCGATCTTATTAAGAGCATTCAGTACTTATCATCCTTTGATGATAGTCATACTAGTCCGCCAGAAAAAACATATTGATAATTATATTAATAAGGTTCCAGTTATATCATATAAGGATCCAGAGAACTTCCAGAACTGGCGTTGTAAGTTCTAAGGAATTTCAGAAGGATAAATTGGTGAATACCTGTATTCATGACAAGCGTTTTAAGGATCAACTGGAAAAAACCATAGTTGGTCCTCATTATTCTCTATTGTATACATGGTTACTGATAATCAGTCATCAACTATCTTTCTGATTTCCTTATTGGTATTCCTCAAGAACTTCACGGAAGCAGCGGTAAGAATTATTGATCACCAGTCATTGAACCCTGTGGTGATTGATTATATTTGGAAAGTTTATGTATCTACCACTGAGCTAGAGCTGCGATTTGAACCCAGCGATTTTGTGAGCCGGACGCTTAACTTTTTGTGAATTTATTCGCAAAATAGGGACTTTAGCAACCGCTCTTATATATATTGAATTTACCATTTTACATAATGTCACCCAACAAGTGGGGTAAAGGTACATCTTTACAATACTATACACTATTCTTGGGATTTTCCTGCAAGGGACTCTCCAACAAAAGTAACAGGAACTAGATTTTTTAATATGAATTACATTTTTTGTTATCTGTTTTCAAAAACAGATAATCAATATTTCAAGTTTCTGTCTGAATGAGAAGAATTTCCATGGAAAATCAGATATGAGTGTCATGTATTATCGACTATAGTGAGGTCCACGTTATAATGGCAGTGGAGAAGATAGGAGAACAACGTTGCCGATTTTCGGTCTTGTCAATGCCTTCTATGATCAGTAGCCGATACACGTTTATTAATGTAATATTAACTGTTTATCCTCGTTTAAAATAATCAATTATATTTTACTGAACAAAAAATGATATTTTCCAATAATTTATAATAAATTTTCATAATTAAAATGAAATATTTTGTTTATGAGTTATTCATTCTACATTGTTTAGAGACGATCTGGCAACAGAGCAAAGCAATAAAGAGAAAGCGCTATACGCTTTGTTGAATGAGAGACAAGGATAGAAATAACATTGCTAATCAAACACTGCCATTATAACGTGGACCTTACTATAGCAGGTAACGTGTTCTCCGCAAGGGTTCAATCAAAAACTTGACAAATTGAAAACTCGACCTACTGAAATCTTGAAGAATTTTAAATAGACCTATAACCATCCTCGGTAAATAAGGAATCTGTAAGCAAAATTTCTAGTTAATCAGTCCAGTATTTCAGACTTGATGATGAATTTTCTAGTATTTCGTGATGGTGAATTGAGTGATTGCGTCACTCGTGAATTTCCTATCCCGTATGAAATCCCGTGGAAGCCAATTCTTTCCACAATTATACTATAGATATTTCGGGTAACCACCACACTATCACATCCACAACTACACACGTTCATAAGAGAAAATGGTTTACAGTGTCTCTTCTTGGTGAGGTTAAGTCGTCATTGTTTCAAGATGTCTGAGTGCTTAATACTTGTCGCTAACGAGACGTGACGTCATCATCCATTGTTGGTTGGGGGGAAGGTGAGGGGGAGGACTTTAACTTTATCCTCGTTATGCTTGAGCCGTCTAAATTCAGCAGACTTTGAGCCTCTTTGAGCCATCTTTGTCTCAGAAATGCGCGCTCAACTTTCCTCAACACAAGATGGCTTCATTTCAAGAGAATGTCTACATCTGTTCCACTCGAGAATACTCATCCATTTGTCACATACTTATGAAAATGTATGTGAACTCATAACATGTAATTGTAACTGAACTAACTAGTTGGATATTCTTGATGAAGATGGAATATAATTATATTGTTGAAATATATGATAGTCCTGATGAAGTTCGGTTTGTTCACGATTCACACTACTTGTGGATAATTGATTGACAGTTTTAACGATGAATGATCTGCCTATCCGCTTTCAACATAATATTTTATGCTTAATTTTGTCAAAAATATTTGATTAGACTGTTTGCTTTTTTTCAAAATTTCAAATTTTGATATATTACGAGTAAGTTTGAATTATAATTTGTATTTGAAAAAGTGGAATTTCCTACAGATGGTAATTACTGAGATATTGCAATTATTCAAATGCTAATGAATTAATTATTATTGTTTTGATTTTCTTTTAATAATGGAGTTTCCTATTATCATTGTTTGTTTCAGACCTTTGTTTCTCTGATTGAATAACAGACGTCCTGATGAAGAAGACCTTGACTTCAAACGGGCCACAGATTCTCTTGCAGTACTGAGATCCAATTTCAGGTATGCTATTTCTTTCATAATAAATATTCAATAAGCACGAAATGTGGAAGCTAAGACCTGCTTGTCAATGAATTCCTGTTCAGCTTCTTCTTCTTCTTAAGGTGCCTGTCCGTTTCGAACGTTGGCGATCATATTGGCTATGATGACTTTGTTAGTTGCGCTCCGGAACAATTGAATGGAGGTTTTTCCAAACCAGGCTCTCAGGTTGGCCAGCCAGGATATTCTTCTTCGACCTGGGGCTCTCCTGTCTTCTATTTTGCCCTGCAGTATGGTCTGCAATAGCTCATATCTGCCCCTATTGCGCATTATGTGGCTCAAGTATTGCAACTTCCTGAATTTTATGATGTTAACCAGTTCTGGGGCCATATTCATCCTCCTCAACACCTCCTGATTGGTAATTCTATCAGTCCATGGTATCCTCAGGATTCTCCTATACAGCCATAACTCAAATGCTTGGAGCTTTGCTACTGTGCTTTGCTTTAGAGTCCATGATTCAACACCATACAACAGTACTGAATACACATAGCACTTCAGTAATCGAATCTTCGTATGCAAGGTGAGGTCATGGCTCTTGAAAACAGACCCCATTGTTATGAAAGCACTTTTGGCTTTTGCAATCCGACACCGGATCTCCTGAGAATTATCCCATGACTCATTAATCATAGTTCCAAGGTAGGTGTATTGTGTGACCCTATCAATTTTTGTCTGACCAATGTACAGCTCCGCTCCTTGGATGTCATCTTTACTGATGATCATGAGCTTTGTTTTGGCTGAGTTTATATCAAGTCCATAGGTTTTACTCGTTTCTGCAATCCTATCCATCAGCTTTTGCAGGCCCTCTATGGAATCAGAGAACACAATGGTATCATCAGCATAGCGTAAATTGTTAAGCTTCTCTCCATTGATTGAGATACCTTCATTCATATATTCAAGTGCTTCTCTGAAAATGTGCTCTGAATATAGGTTGAAAATGATAGGTGATAGTATGCAACCTTGTCTAACTCCTCGCAGGATCTTCACCTGTTCAGCTACTAGAGAAAAAATACCATTGGTTTTTATGGGAGTATTCACACATTTTCATTCAGTTGAAGTGTGAACACCCCCATGGATGTGTGTGGTATTCTGTCTTCCCCTAATAAAGAGAAATTCGGAACTCAAACTGAACTTAACTTTTGATTAAAACAGCTTTAAAGAGAGAATTTTCCGATTTTTGAATTGTATATCCTGTGTAAAGAATTATATTATAACCAGATGTAAACATCGTCCCTAAATTGGGGAAAAATTAGCTTCTTCCTCCCCCCGAACAAGAAAATTCCGTCAAACACTGCAGACCCACCCCAAGTTTTATTTTGAGCCCCACCCCTCCCCAAGAATTTCAAACCCTAAACCACCCACTGTGAGTACTCCTGTTATAACCTACTTACATTTTAGATCCCTCGAATTCCACCATGATAGTTTTGTCTTTTCATAGTAATAAATCTAACTAAAAGTCAGTATGTATAAATTGCTTCAAAATATTAAAGAAAATCGGCAAAGCTGGACAGATCATGTTGAAAGGATGGAGAGCAACAGGATTCCCAGGGCAGTCATGTTGTATAACCCGGTTGAGAGGAGAAGTGTGGGCAGACCCCGTAAAAGATGGATGTGATGGTGAGTTTTGAGTCGGAACAGGCAAATTTCCTAATATTTGTAGAGATCATGTTGAAAGGAAGGAGACATGACAACGACGAGACATTTTCATTTGAAATCGAGATACTATAGTCTGATGGGTATAGTGGAGTATATAGTGAGGTGCACGTTATAATGGCAGTGAAGAAAGATAGGAGAAAAACGTTGCCAAGTCTCTCCATTTTGCCACTGAGTGTACACAGCTGTCATTCAAATCATTCCATTAAATTTGATGTAATAATAATTATCATTTCCTTAATAAAATAATCAATTTAATGTCAAATTAATCAAGAAAATATATTTTTTCATAATTTGATTCAAAAATTTTCTTCCATAACTGATATCAGATTTTTATTTCTATACAAACCTGAAATGGCGGCTAATTTAAAAAGCTGTGATACACCAATCTGAATTTCAAAACAACATAAATTAAGTTATTTAGTAGGTATTCTATTCCAATTTTTTCAAAATTTATAGAAAAATAAAAATCCTTTTTAAAATGGTAATTTTATTGGAAATAATACTGAAATAACCTTTCAATTACTATTTATAGCGGTACGAGTAGGTCTAACCTGAACATGTAGGCTAACTGAAGCATGGATAAAGTCTAGGATGGTTAGTTATCAAATTTTGAAATGTCATTTCTGATATTTCAATTTGTGTTTGTCTTACTGTTTTGCTAATGTCTAAAAATTATTTCATTGTTTCAGAAATAGATTTTAAATTAATTATACGACTTGAATACCAAAGTATTTTGAAAGAATGAAGAAAGAAAATGGCGGCTAAGAATATTGTTGGTATACGTTTGTAAAGTCACTGTCAAAAGTAAAAATAAAATATTCTGGCAAACTGACAACATTGCAAAGCTAGAGAGAGATAGCGCTATGTGTTTTGTTGTATGATAGAAAAGGAGAGCAACAGTATTGTCAATTGTACACTGTCATTATAACGTGGACCTCACTATAGTATAGTATGACGCAAGCCCTCGCTACACCAGGTGGCTGGTGAGTCTGGGTAGAGGTCAGGTCAAGCAGTTGATTGCCCTGATAACTGGACATGGCCACTTCAGGAAACATCTCCACACAATTGGACTCAGAAATGAAAGTCAGATGTGTAGGCTTTGTAATCAGTCTGAAGAGACTGCTAAGCATATCATACTGGATTGCAAAAGACTTGGGGCTAGAAGAAGGGCTCTGTGTGGCTGTAAGCAACCAGGTGAGGAATGCTATGTTGGTATAGGGAAGAAACTCCTGGACCTTGTAAAGGACACGGGAGTTGGTTTGCCTATACCAACATACTTTTGGGACACACAATAAGCTTTGGTTGACGTGTGAGGTTCTTTGAACCTTTGGATCTTTGAATCCGTCCCTTCAAAACATAAACATAGTATAGTATGGTTATAGTTATGATGATGTGAAGAAGTAGGAGAGAGGAGAAAAAGAAAATTGACAAAAAGGAGGCATAGAAAATTAGGAGAATAAGGAGAACGTGGAGGAAGAGGAGAAGGTGATTGAGTAGAAAGTAAATTAGTGATTCAGTAATTAGTGAGAGAAGTGGAAGGAGGAGAAGAATTAGGGTGAGGAGGAAAAGGAGGAGGAGTGTGAGAAGAAAAAGGAGAAGAAGAGGTACAATGAGGAGAAGAATAGGGGAGAGGAGTAAAAGGAGGAGTGAGAGGAGGAGGAGGGGGAGAAGAAAAAGGTGAAGAAGAGGTACAATGATGATATTCGATTGAATCGCTTCCAAATCTTACTCCTGAAATCAAGAAACTACCAACTGACTGATGTACATCACTGTAATTGGCGGAGATGATTATTATGTAGATGATGATGATGGTTGTGATGCTAATGTAGATGACGTGACGACGTCATGAGGTGTTTGCCTTTCAAGTCAGTTAGGGGGAAATTTGAATAGCTTCGGCAGTGCCAACCTAACCCACCAAAACTGGCCAATTTGCATTGGACTACTGGCGCAATTATTCAGATGCAGATTTAGTTGTGCAGTACTCTCTGGAGGACAGGTGGGTTTGTGAGAGAAAGAGAGAGTCAAGGGGAGAGAGTGTGCATGAAGAGAGTACTAATGGAGGAGAAAACGTTATATTGGATTGGTTAGTATCCGATTTGATATATAGGGCTACCATTTTTTCGAAATAAGAATAAAGTCAAATAGAAACAATAATAGCAAGGTTCTCTCTGAATATTTCAATTATTTCATGACAATAATTAGTGCTGAAACATATAACGCAATAACTAAATATGTGACTGGTACCTCGATTTTATATTTATTACAATAGGTTGATTAGATTTCTTCAGCTATTTATTATTTTTTCTTGCATATACAGTACGATTCTTGTAGACTACTTTACAATAAATAATATTATGATTAACTCTTCAATGATTATAGGAGCATAAATGAGCATGTAGAGCCATTTGACTATAATATAATATACTCCATATCACTATAATATAATATTGTGTTTCATCTACATAAATCATTGTAATTTAAACAGATATCCTGATTCGATATCAGGGAATCACCTTCTAGTGAAGTACAGTGATGTAGTTGAAGAGAGAAAAACTGTATTAGAGAGTAAAAAAGATAAAAGAATGGAGAAAAATTTAGATATTTATCTTTCTATTTGCTTATTACGATCAAATTCGCTGCAGGCTAAGACACTAGATATCTTAAGATTACTATTGTGTTTTTTTGCATATTTTGGGAATAAGAGGAGTTTAAATGTTCAACCGACTATTCTTGGGAAAAGATGGATAATAATTAATTTCTTCATCTTCTTCATGTGCCATCTCCATGGCGGAGGTTGGCTATCATGATGGCAATTTTCACCCTGCTTACAGCTGACTTGAAAAGTTCATTTGAGGTGCACTTGAACCAATCCCTTAAATTGGGCAACCAAGATATCCTTCTTCGCCCCACTGACCTCCTACCTGTTATTTTGCCTTGCATAATGAGGTGCAATATTCCATACTTGTGACCTCTCATTATGTGACCCAGGTACCTCAATTTGCACTCCTTGATTTCACCAATGAGTTGCAGTTTCTTACCCATTCTCCTCAGAGCCTCTTCATTTGTAACATGATCGGTGTATGAGATTCTCAGCATTCTGATAGGTCCACATCTCAAAGGCTTGTATTTTCTTCTCACCCCATCTATTCAATGTCCATGCTTCCGCACCATGTAATAGACAGGAAACACGAAACATTTAAGGAGACGCATTCGTAATTCAAGCTTGATGTCTTTTGATGTCAGTAAATTCTTGATCCTGATAAATGTGAAACGTGCTTTCTCTATTCTTATTCTGAGTTGTGAGCAGTTATCAGCATTGGAAGCTACCCGTGTCCCAAGGTACGTGAAGGAATCCACCCGCTCCAAACGGATTCCTTCAGCGAATAGATCCCCGATAGGAGGTTGGTCTTTGGTGATTACCATGTACTTTGTCTTTTTAGAATTCAGACTCAAACCACCTTCTTTGCTTGCAGTAATGACACTGTTCAGCATCCTCTGGAGATCTTCCATATTTTCTGCCAGCAGTATAGTGTCATCCGCATACCTTAGGTTGTTGATAGGTGTGCCATTAACTCTTATACCTCCAGTTTCATCTTCTAGAGCCTTGCTGATGATTCTTTCGGAATAAATGTTGAAAAGGAGTGGTGAAAGCACACAGCCCTGACGAACCCCTCGTTTGATTTCCAGCTCTTCACTCAACTCAGATTGCACCCGTACTGTGGCCTTTTGGTTATAATACAGGTTCCTTTTCAGGCGAGAGTCACGAGCATCCAATTGCATTTCTTAATTATTAATAATTAACACTCATCCAAAAATCGGTGAAAAGCTTAACAGGGAGAGACAAATATATTTGGTATAAGAGAGAGAGAGTAAAGAGAAAATAAGTGAGAGAAAGAGAGAGAGAATAAAAATGAGGAAGAGAGAGATGTGTAGAGATTGATTGAATTACTCATGCAGACTACAATATTATCAATATATACAGGCTTATGAAATGAATAACTTACAACGTAACACAGTTTCAGTCAAATAAAACAGTAAGTATGAATTTGAGAATATTAAACAAAATACACCATAAAATGTGATTGAAACTACTATAGTGAGGTCTACGTTACAGTGAATGAAGATAGGAGAACAATGTTGCCGATTCTCTGCTTAATCAATTATATTTCTACATTGTTAAAAACATATTTGGCAACGTTACTGAGCTAGAAAAGGATAGTGCTACCTGCTTTGTTGAATGATAGACAAGGATAGCAGCACCAATGTTAATCAAATACTGCTATTATAGCGTGAACCTCACTATATGATATAACATTGTTTGCATCCTAACAAATTGTTGAATAGAGAGAGTGGGAGAGAGATAGTCGATGCTAAAAATAGCCACACAGCTGACTAGGAACGAGGTCATCTCAGTGAGAAGGAGACATCCTCAGATTTACGATTGCACAAGATTTTATAACTTGATTACTAGACTCACACACTGGGGCAACTGCTGCTAAGTTATAAGTTAGGTTTTCGCTGGAGTGGGGGGTGTTGAATGCTTGTTGGAGAGTCAGGGGTGAGGGAGGACCATAATGCTCTGATTGCGATGGCTGGAGGCGCGACTTGAGAGCACTTTTATTGTTCGTCATAAACTTGAAAAATAACACCACGCCGATGGTGGGATGTGGGGGCAGTGTCCCAGTTTTTCAGCATCGTCTCTCTCACTCATCGAAGTTTCCCCCTCTCTCTCACACTTGTCATTCATCTACTACTCACGTGTCTTGTGTCCACATCGGATTGTGAACTGTATCGTTTCTTCTTATACGTTTTTTGTCATCTCTTATTTATTATGTTTCTTATGGAATTCAAGATTTTGTAATCGTTCTTCTTCTTACAAGAAAATACAAAAAAATTCGAAATAATTGTAGATGAGACTGAAGAGTTGAAGTTGGGGCTGATGATCAAAGTTAGAGGAAGTAGTACTCTCTCTCTCTATATTTTCCTTGTTATTACAAAATTATTTGTTGATCTTAATTGTTATTCTCATCAATTCCTCATTTAAACGTTCGTTTTAGAAACTATTGAGAAGTCGAGTGGATAATTCTCAAGTTAATTCAAAACAGTAACCTCTTTTATAGTTTTTTTTTGTTGAGTTATGTTAATTTTAGAAATTTACCTTTTCTTTGGGTATTGATCACTTCTTCACTCTCTTTGATTTGTTCCTCAATATCCTCCACGTCTTCTCTCCATCACCTCGGTCGTAACCTCTCCTTTTTCTATCCTGCTCTCATGAAATTGGAACAAATGAATATCAGCAAAATAAAGGTAGATATTGCTTTCCCATTCTGATCGCTGTATACAATGTTATACAGTAATTATTAAATCTGGCTGATCCACACAGAAAGCCAAGTTAGAGTAATTATTGGAGTTTCGTCTCATTTGGAACCGGAGAAGGTTTATTCCCTTCCAATCTTGAAACAAGGAGAGAAAAAGAAGGAGGATAAGACGGAAAAGCAACTAGAGACAAAAACAATAGCTTTGTTCGATTTACTGGATCCTCTATCACATAATGTTAGGCTCAGTTTCTTGGACACTTATTAAATCTAATGAACCATTGAATCTATAAATTTAATGACTTGAATAAAGTGTCTTGAAAATCGGGCATTAGCATACCTGATTCTATCCACTTATTTTCAAAATTATTGACGGCCATGAATATCCCAATTCAATTAGAATTTAGAATCGCAGCATGAGAGGAATAGAGAATAATTGTTACATTGAGTACAATCATTTATTTATTGGATAGAACAAACAATACAATGTTCGAAAAAACCAGGCTATTGCTCAAAACTTCTTCAATTTTCTAATTTAGTTTCAAACTGTCCTAATATTATGTAAGTTATGTCAATATTTCTACAGTAACTTCTTCATACATTGGAATGATTGCGAATGATGAGATGCAGTGAAGCAGAAACAATAAGGAAAACAACGAATTTCATGTGAAGTATTATTAAGGAGAAAATAGCAACAAAAAATGGGAACTCCGAAGTTAATTCAATTCTGAACAATTCAAGTTGGTGAATTAATTTTGAAGTCGTAGAATTGTTTAGCGTGGAGTGTAGAATTATTCCCTTAAGGGAGTTGAGTTTCTAGTAGTACATTCTGTAAATGTAACAGTGGCGGTTGTAGAAATATAATGCAATTGGTACTGTATGTACACCGCTCATGGGAAAATTGCTCATTTATAGTGAATACATTCACTTTAAACTTTCAGCATTTGTTAAATGTGCAGCGTTGGTGTTATCCATAGATAATGCTGACGGTGTGAAATGGATCCAAACTGTCAGCATTGGTTGAACGGGAAGCAACGATGCTGTTTACATGAAGTGCTGACATTTAAAAGTGGATCTTTATAGTGATGCCCCAGTTTAACAACGACCCTAACAAACAAACAACTGCAGAACCGGCAAATTATCCACTCAAAAAATTGTAAATTGTTGCGGTCATCATGTAGGTTTATCATGATAACATTTTGGGAAAGCCTTCACTAGAATATCATCGTGTTCAGTTTGTTTTATGTGCGTTGTAGCAAATTGCTAGGTGCTTGTAGGAATTTTTTGTGTATCTGTGGAGAATATAACTGTAATTTAAATTAATTTTGAGCATATGTAGTGGTATTGACAACATCAACGTCTTATTCTTCCAATTATGAAGAAATATCACAATATCTCTTACCATACAATTGAATTATCTGTGGAAATATACACGGTATTTAGATGAAAATACTTCTTCTATATACCGTGGTAATATATATATATGTGAACTATCGTGATGATCATAAAAGCTGGAAACATAACATTATTTGAAGTATGTTATGTATAGAAATTTGGGAGAGAAAAAGTATTCGGGTGATTCTTTTGATTCTCTCTTAAACATTGACTTTGTTATGTGTTCTTGTATAAATGTAATAATGTTTATGCTGAAAAAACCCCTGTTTCAAACAAAACGTGTTTAGGGACTTGAGATATTTTTTTATTGAAAGTGAAAAGAGCTTCAGTGTAATTTTGATTACTTTTTGTGTAGTTGAGAAGTTGATAGTGTGGTAATTATTCATATTGAATGAAAAAGACTAAGAAATTGTCAAAAAACCACTGATTTATATATATATAAATCATTTTATATCTATAATCATATTTATTTTTATTTCATATTTATAAATCAGTGGTTTTTTGACAATTTCTAAGTCTTTTTCATTCAATAATTTTGATTAGATTATTGGATAGAGAAATTTATCATTGTTATGTTATTGGAAAACTGTGGTTTCTATGGGATAATTCCGTGGAATTATTAATGTAGTTTGAATATGCTTGGTCGAGTTCAGTAATTGATTTTCCTTAATTACTGACTTACGAAGAGCTACAGCCCTATGTGCACCTTGGTATCAACAATGCGCCTCCAATCATCTCTATCACTTGCAAATTCTCTCTTCCAAGCACGCCAGATCTCTCTCCACATCTTGAAGCCAGCGGGTTCTGGGGCGACCTCTCCTCCTGGCTCCTTCCTTTCGTCCAACAAGCATCTGTTTCTGTGTTCTGTTTTGCTCCATTCGTTGTACATGGCCCAGCCAACTAATTCTTCTAAACTGTATATACCTTACTACATTGCAAGATAGTATTGACTTCTGCCCATATAAATAAAGTTGAGCATTTGCTTATACTTCTTAAATATGGAGCATTTGTTTCATTTTCTATTTTCATTACCATATCAGCTGTGCTAATAGTGAAGTTGTGTTTCTTTTCTGGCTGAAAATTTACTCAAAAATTCCCAATTTGTAGAGATTTGAGTGAAATATTTTTGTTTTTAATCAGTTTTTAAATATCAAAATTCAAAATTTTTGGATTAGTCATTAGTTTTGAAGTGGAAATTGGACTTTTTAAAGTGAAAGTGAAATCTTAACCTTATTCTTTTTTGAAACTTTTGTTTGTAAAAATTTGGGAGAAGACAGTTTTGGGCTATGCCTGTGGTCTTCTCCCAATCATATTATATTTATTATAATTATTATTTGTAATTGTCATTGAAATAAATAAATAAATAAATAAACGTGAGTAAAACCTTTTGCTCATGCTCATCAAAAAAATAGTTCGAGTATTTGCTCAAAAGTAAAAGCTTATACTCAAAATTGTATGAATAAAATAGAGCATTTGCTCAACTTTTGAAGCAAAGACTTAAAAAAAGGTGAGTCTAGTCTATAGCAGCTTATCACCTTTTGTTCATACTAAAATAGCTCAACTGAATCGTATGAGGAAGAGGAAACTATACCAGATACGATCATAACTAATGGTTGAGAACTATAAAACTCTTTTTAGATTCAGCCATATCACCATTATTCCTACAAAAGAATAAATACAAAAAAAACTAAAACTAAATACTAAAAAATACCTGATATAAAGATAACCATCACAAAATAGAAAATAGGCATTTACGAAGATGAGAGTGTAGACGATTATAAGAAGGCTATTAATATTATAAGAATATGCTGAATATTATTATAGAAATGACATAATGACATTTTTTCACGCTATTATTTCAAAATTCTAAAATTAACTAACCTAAAGCTCTATTCATAAATAGAAAACATAGCAGACGATGCAAACCATGCCTTAATTTAGATCTATCTATAGTAGGCTGTGCCCAAACACAACCGGTGCCCCCTAATTGCATATTTAGCACTTCTGTGAGCTATAAAAACAAAGTAAGGCTACAAAACCGAATCAGTTGATGAAAAATCTTTCAAATACGTGAGCATTTGCTCCAGAGTTCAGGAGCATAAGGTAAGAGTGTAAGGTAAAGATTATTCATACAAAAATGAGCAAATGCTTTTGCTTCTACCTTTTGCTCATGAGCAAAACCTTATGCTCCATGCTCTTGCTCATGAGCATTTGCTCTGTTTATTCATATGGGCCATTGTTTCATTCTCTATTCTCCTTCTGCATATATTGGACCATGTATTCTCAGAATTTTCCTTTCTTGAAGGATTTCTGAAAGGACAGGAGTTTATTTACCTAATCACCTGTCAAATACTTTTTGAGTGATTCTTTGGTCTTCTTAGCAAGGTTACAAATAATTCAAATCAATAATCTACTATATTTCAGTATTTCGACTCTTCACTGTTTTCAACTAGGGGTGACCAGTTGACAGCACTACCATAGAAGAAATGCTCATGAGCAAGAGCATGGAGCATAAGGTAGAATATTATGCTTTTTTCTGTATGGAACAACTTATCAATATTGTCATTCTACCTAAAGTATGACATTTATTAGAGGTGAATGTGATTTTAATATTAGACGTAAATATCAATGGGCCTCACGACTGGTTTCTTCAGTTGGGACCACCAGTTTATCGCGGTCATCCGACAGTTCTTGTGGAAAGCATTTTTTTTCATATCAATATTTTATTATGGAGAATATTTTTTATAGCATACTATCAATTATTTTAATGAATCCAATTCTTATGATATATAATATAATATTCACTCTATAGTCTATAGCATAATATCATAGAGAAACAATAGCATAAGTTGTTACGCTATAGTTGTTTCTCCATGATAATATCTATTTCATGCTTCAATGTATAATACTTAATAATCAGTAGTAATAGTTAATTCAGTACTGTGTATAGATCTCTTATAAAGTGATTGATTGATTAAGTACTTTATTTCTGTAGATTACAATATATATTATACTGGCTTTTACACTTATATACAATAGCTTACAATACAGCAAAATTATAGATGAATTTACATAATATAGACTGAGAAAATGATTTTAGAACTGCATATGATATAAGAAAAGCAATTGGCAATAGCTATAGATAATATTGTTTTGCATCTACATAAATTGGCGGAGCTTTGGACATATCAATGTCTATTCTTTGGAAAGAATATTCAGAATATACTTCCCACTAATTCTCTACGAAAACGTTGATTTCATTAATTCAACTAAGGATTAATTTGTAGATGAAAATATTGTAAAAGTTTTAATTAATATGAAGATTTAAGAGAAAAAAACTGAAAATTGATAATGTAAAATAAATTATACAGGTAAATAAGATCAAATCATTGATTAATAAAATGGAGTAGGCTGAAAGTAGATCTGGGTGATCAACTTTCAATAATATACAGCAGTATGCAGTGGATTAGCTTGACTATTCGAAAACGTCTTTGATCGGGAAGCTTCAATGTTGAACTAGCAATGTGGACTGGGGTGATATGATCATGGCGTTGTAGAGAGTAGACGAAACGTAGACAATAATTTTGGCAACGCTGTAGTTTATCAATCAGAGTGTCTTGCATATCCTTGAGAACATAATTACAATACATCGAATGTGGGAGGGAAGGTAAGAGATTGAACCAATAATAATTTGATGTTTCTAGGGAGGATATCTTGCATTTTCTTCAATGCGTGCTTAGCTGAGAATACCTCTTTACAAGTTTTGTTCACTTGTTCTGACCAGTCAAGAGTATTATTCAAATAATAATGCCTGAATTTTTAACTGAGCTACAGTAAGGGATGTCATTACCATCTACACTAGTTTTGTGAATTTATTCAAGGTCAATATTATTTATAAGACGAGATTAAGAAGTGATTAGAGATTCGAGAGTAAACTAAGCAATTGATAAACTTTAAATGTGATCAATCCGCTGTTAGATGAGTAGTTGGCCTATTTTCATCCAATAGACTCGTAATTTTAATTCGAAAAACCCATTTACAGAACAGATCCAACGATAAATTCTTATATAGTCTACTTTCAAACAATAAAAGCATCGAATTCCATATTGTGTCGTAGGTTTTAACTCGATGAAAGCCGTAAACGGATCAATTCCAACGCTTGATGACCGATCGTTCACTTTTCTCCGATAAAACAATCAATGAGGACCGACATAACGGAACACTTTTGATGGGGCTCATTCACGTTAATGGCTTCATACCTAAAGGGTTTATTCCGATCTCTATCGTCTATTTTCAGAGTTCTTATCGAGTTAAGCGTCGATAACGTTGTTTTATTTCTTTTTACTTCTCTCAGTTCTCAATTATCCATCCTTTTCTAACTCTTTCAACTAGAATAGCTCCTTTTCCACCTATTTCTATCACTTTATTATTTAGCAAATTAAAAAGTGAATTACAGTCCTTGACTCTACCATCCATCTCTTAGAGAAATCCTCTTCTTCTGATGTAACTTTAATCTCTTCTTCTTCAACTATTATTTTATATCTTTTTACTTGAATAAAACTACATCTGTTCCCTTTTATATGATAGTAGAATCTGTGTTATTTCACTGTTCAACCTGTCATCTCCTACTCACTCATGTACAATATTTGCTCCTCCACTCCCCCTCATCCACTTTCTTTCTTTCTCCTTCTTTATTACCTCCTTCTTCTCCTTCTCCTCCTCATCCTCCTCCTCCGTCGTCTCCTGCTCCTCCTCCTCCTTCACCTCCTCCTCCTACTCCTTCCCCTCCTCCACCTAGTTCTCTTCATCCTACTCTTCCTCCTCCTCCTCTTTCTTCTCCTGCTTTTCCTCTTCTCTTCCTCCAATTGAGGCAACTTGATTCTTCTTATTTCTTCCTTATTTATAAAAAAATAACAAAAAAAATAATGTGAACAATTACTGCTCAAAAAGTGCTTCATAAAGCCGCTTGTCCGTGAACAGGAGTTGAGGATTAATCGGGAAGCGATATAAGAAAAGATACAATCACTCATCCATTTAGAATGTCTCCTCATTGATCTACTTTTTTATCCATTCGTTCTTCAGTGACTCCACACTCTGGGAGAACTCAGAGAGACTGACTGAGAAAGTTCATATTTTGCTCTTTCATGGTACATGTTGGTGTAAACAAAACTATTTTTCCCATGTAGCTATCATCTACTCCTCAATTATATGGAATTTATTCTTCTTTACCAATTGTAAAGGTGAGTCAAATAATTACCAAATTTTTATTATTTATTCAGAACCACCTTGACTCAGCTAGACTGTTTCCTAACATGATGTATGTTATTTATTGAACAAAGACTTCATCAAGTTCACTGAATTACTGGCCGTATAATCACAGTTTTCTCTCCCTCTCACACTTTCTCCCTATTTTTCTCAACCTGTATTCTTTTTTTCATTCATTTCCAATAATTTCATCCCTTCTACCATTTTTTATCTCCTACTGGTCATCATTTTTTTCGCGAATGAAGACTTCAGCATTCACCTGTTCCTTTTAAATAGCAGTATTATCAAAGTGGGTGATTACATCTCTACCGCTATCAAAAACCATTAATGAAACTCAATTAAGGCTCCTTGCTTTATAGCATGGCATTTCTTTCAGCGTTCATGATGATGCCTGCTCTAGCTAAGATTAAAGGCCTCTATTGTAAGATTCTCCTCCAACTGGCAGCAATCCCCATTGATAACAACAATGCTTCTCATTCATCCAATACTGACATTCCCAAGTGAATCACCATATATATTCTAGTATAACCGTTTCAGAGGAAATTTCTAGAGAATTTTATGAGCACAGAAAGCTGGTTATGGGCGAGACACGAAGACTCCTCTAGTCTTATGACGCTCTTCACACAAAAGCTGAGTAGTTTGCCTTTTTAAAGCGGTAAAATACAATTGGCGTCTTCACTCAGTAGATGAGTACTGTGCCCGTTTACGGCGGTAAAATGCGATTAAACTTAGAATAGGATGATATTGGATGTTGAATACAGTTGGAAGTGTATGACATCGTCTGTAATATACCACAGTTATGAATGGAAAGCACCTAAGCACCTATCTTACATCTAGTGTTCAAATTTAATTATAGTATTACTGCCCCACTATTTCCATTACAACCAAGACATTTCAATCACATATTACATATTTCTAACATAGCAATGAGTGAAAATGACACTCAAGCGTGATTCTTGAAACTGGAATCAGAGTGGAGTATGTGTTTGAAAAAAATAGTTTCTCAGATTCTCCAAAAACTTCAAATCTATTTGATTACAAATATTAATAATATGATGAATACTTTGAGAGATGGAATTAAATAGAGAATGCATTTTGCCCTGTTGTCAATGTCTGCAGTAGCAGAGGTCTTCGGGGTGATTTGCAGCATTAATTTAGGATTTTCGTTCAATAATAATTATATTTAATACTTCGAGACATTAGTTGTAAGGCAAATAAAGGCCACTTGTGCCGTTCTATTGCACGAAAATTGCCTAAGCATACTCACTAGTCACTTGGCGCCATGTGGTGGAACGGGTTGGCTGTAAAGGGTGATGTGGTGGCCAACTATTATTATTATTATTAATAATATATATATATTCTTAATCACCGCCGTTCTTCTTCTTGCCTTAAAGAAATTTCTTATCAATATTGTTGATTAAATCTGGATCTGTCAATTTGGGTCACCCTTTATTTATACAATACAATATACAGAGTGAATCATATGTATGGGAACCCTTCAATAATTGAAGACTGTTGTGGATATAAGACTGTAACTTTCAGTATAAGTTATTGGTCGAATACTCTAACTTTTGACGTACAACTGAATTTCAACCTCTCATAAGGGGGTGACTTAGGTGTTGTAACTCGAATATTTTAAATGTAATAACACCCATTGTGTGGTGCATCATTCTAAAGGTCTTTTAGAAACAAGAAAGATAACATCTTTATCTTTTGAACTGATAGTAAAGACCATATTTTTACTATCCGACAAATATTATACTGATACTGATCATGATATATTATAATGATCTATGATACGTGTATCAAAAATGGCGGCTGATTGAAATTTTCGTTTTTAAAGGAATGAGGTGTTGTAACTCTGAATGTAAACACTCATTGTGTAATACCATAGAGGAACAATAGCGTGAGTTTACGCTATTGTTTTTACCATAATTTTGATGGCCTTTTCAAAACGAGAAAGATAACATCAATAAAAATGTTCTGATAGTAAAACCCATATTTTTACTGATACTGATCATGATATATGATAATGATCTAAGATACTTTTATCCAAAATGACGGCTGATTGAAATTTTAGTTTCTAAAGAAATAATTGATAAAGTTAAATAGTTATATAGAGAATTTGACCAATAACTTATCCTGAAAGTTACAGTCTTATATCCACAACAGTCTTCAATTATTGAAGGGTTCCCATACATATGATTCACTCTGTATATTGTATTGTATAAATAAAGGGTGACCCAGATTAACGGATCCAGATTTACTCAACAATATTGATAAGAAATTTCTCAAAGGCAATTGATATATTTTGATTGACACTACAAAATATTAAATATTGAATTTTGAAACAATACACATACAATCAATACAAATAGAGGAGTGATTTTCATTCAATCAAGAAACGTATTTGCTGATTTATCAAGTACTGAGACTCTTGAGATAACTATCAACTCGAATCCAACTTCGGAGAACTAATTAAATTGCGGAAGAGTTTAAAGAAGACAGAAACTCAACTGCAAAGAATTACTCAATTTCAGGAAGTCCCTTGAAGACAACTCCCAGATCAAACTCAACTTTGAAGATTTATTTAATTCCGGGACATTTCCTGCAAACTAATCAGCCGATCCACCTGTGATTGGGAACGTCGCAACTTTCCTAATAAGCTGACAGATTTGATCGATGTTAGCATCCGACTGATGGAATTATGCAAACATTGGAACGAATTTTCAGTTGCAGCGCAGCCGAATTGCGTTGTAATTCATCACCGAAGACAAATTGAGTGTCAAGTCTGCCTGGCTGGCTTTATTTCAGACGCTCCCAACTGCTAAGTTTCCACCATTGGCTTATGTAGTCGGATGGAGACTTCTAATAGGCTTTATAGCCTATTTTCAGACTTGATAGCTGATATCTGAATTTGAATGTTAGCTTAGGAATAGATCAGTTGGCTTGGTAGTTGATAGACGAATAAAGATTGATATATTCTTTATTAGTCCAGTCAACGAAATATTATAGAGGGAAAAGTTTGGAACACAATTTTTAACTCCACAGTTCTTTCAAGGATAGTAAGAGGATTAACATATCAAAAGTCCTCACCCCTACCCTACATATTTTCCATATCTCTCATAGTTTCTGAGATATCCGCTCTTGAAGGTGAGAAATTTTTTGAAATAACACTTTTGCCTCCATTTTTTTCATCTTTTCGGCCTTATAATTTTTGAACGATTGATGAAAAAATTTATTATTGACATAATCAACCACATAAAAATGAAGCTTAAGAAATTTCCTACAAGTTTCGTTTCGTAGAGATTCTAGATAAATCCGATATTTTTCGAGATATTTATGTTCTGAAGTGATGTATTTTCGAAAAACCAGATTTTCCCATATTTTTTCGCTCTTTCAAGTCTTATAACTTTTTAACAATTTATGAAACAAGAATGTGCTGATTACGAGATTGTAGAGCATTAAATTATCTTCCATTTCATGTATAATTCGACTATTCCACGCAATCCCATACGACTGTTACAGCAGTTTAGTTTTGAGTGTCTTTGTTTGGTAGGAAGTTCAGAAACACCCCCTGTGTTTAGTTCCGCAGACGTTCCAATAGATACTCAATATGAATGCTCATACTGAAGCATACTGCCAATTTATGATGACAAAATAGTGTGATATTCGAGAAAAGTCACTTGTTGCAAATCTTGAGATTTGATACTCAAAACTAAAACTGCTGCAACAGTCGTAGGGAAATGTGTAAAATAGTGAACATAATATACATCAATAAGAAAGATAATTTGATGCTCTGTCAGTTCCAAAAATTTTTGTAATAATTTATGTTCCAAACATTTCCCTCTATACCTCTATTTGAGCATTCGTTGCCTGGACTATATGATATTATATCAGATTGAAAAAGCGGACTTTGAGTTCAGTTGTTCATAAAGATTTGATTTGATTTGACCTCAGCTAAACTTCCTTGTACTAAGTTTGAACATTTCCTGTTCATTTGTTCTCTAAAAAACTCAGAAAACGCAGAAAAATGCCTGAGAACGCATGAAAAACGCTCAAGAACCGCCGATTTCAAGCAAAGTCCTTCCAATATATTTTTACACCTTAGCTGAGCCCGTGTACCAAATTTGAACATCTTTTTGTCAATATAGTTCTCGTAAAAGTTAAAAATATACAAAAAAAACGAAGATTCTGGGCGTATCTATGGAAATCTTTCAAAATTCATGTGCCTCCCAGTGCGCTTCTAGAGAGCCAACTGAATATGTCTTACAAATTTGAACGTATTTGGTCCAGTAGATTTTTAGCTCTGTAGATACAAAATTGGTCTCTTTGGACTCGAAATTGTGTAATCAAGTTATCATTTAAGTTACGTGAGTAACATAACCTCTAGACTGTATATTTCAAATTAAGGTTTGAATCACTCTTAGGTAAATTCCTGGTTTTACCTGGATTTTATTTGCATATGAATAAATGAATGAATAAATAAATTTTTGATTGAATATTGAGTGAATGTTTGAATAAATCAATGCCATTTTGCTTTCATGTAATATATAGATGGGCTCTGCTCACATTTTTCCTCAACCCACAACTCACCTCACCTTACATACGAAGTTAAGACTTCAAACTAATAAACTTCAAACTTAGTGAACCCAATCGGTTGTTGGAAGTTCCAATATTTGTTGACATATAATGTGGAATCAAGGCATGTACGAAATTCTGTAAAGTATCCTGCAAGGGGAAATGGAAGACGTTCGCAAGGATGAAGAAGAATAGCATGGTTAGCTAATCTGAAAGCCCAGTTCAGAAAAAACACCATTCAATTCTTCTTGTCCGCAAGCAATAAAGTAACCGTACCAGACAGGTACCCTAATGAGAAGTTGATGGATATAAATACGAGAGTTATCCCATAAAATTGAAGCATGAAGATATTTTTAGTAACATTTTTCAGTTTTACTATAATATCTCTCAAATTTCCTCCTATATAGATTTCCTGCTTCCCAATGATCTATTTAAATTGCAAAAATAGGCAGATTCTCCTTTAAAGAAGAGAAAATCAAAATAAATTTAACCGGTCCCAATCTGAAATTTCCAATCACAATTCTCGGAACCCTTAACGGAGCTGCTATTTCAACTGCAAAAATTCGCCCCAAAAAACGTTTCCACCTTTTGTGAGGCAATTGCTCCTCCTATCTTTCACCGAAAATTCTCATCAGAAATACTTGGACTCTGTTTATATTACTTCGTTCCATTCCATAACGATGTTATGATTTCACTCCACTGCAGGTTCCCGTATAATATTAATCAGCCATTATCTCTGTTCCATTCGTCGCAAAGAGAGAGAGAGAGAGAGAGAGTGAGAGAGAGAGAGAGAGAGAGAGAGAGAGAGAGAGAGAGAGAGAAGATAAAGTTGGAGAAGAAGAAATTCACAACACACAATTGGGTGGTTTCAATTATCATACTGAAGAGGCTTCTGCCAATAATTATGCATGAGCTAACGGTTCTTTCCATTGCTTCTTCTATTTGCCTCGTTTTCGGCTGTTTTTTTATTGCTTCATTTAGTCTGCTCTCCCTCCACACTTTTAGCCTCCCCCATCATCCCTCTCTTTCTTCTCCCACCATCCAGTTTTTCTCAACTTCCCCAGAACTGCCAAGTTCTCCATCTATTCAAATACAAAAAACCAACTAACGATTTTTCGTCTTGTTTGCGTTTTTATATACAGCCTCTTTTCTTCATTTCAACACATTTTTCATTCTTCCATAGTGTAACCATGCTTCTTGTTTTTTGAGATCGTTCATCACTTTTCTTATATTTCATTACATCACATCGTGAAGATTAGAATAAATATGAAATTTCAATAATTATTATCAATCGATGTTCAATACATGATTAATTCAACGTAGTTCCGAATAATATACTATCGAATACACTAAAAGAGAGGATTTGAAAGTCTATAATCGAGAATTTTTCAATTTCAATCTTTATTTCAAGACTTCTGCTGTTATATACTTTGGATAAAACAAATTGAAACTTTTACCAAATATCCGCGTTGCCAAATTGTGCAATTCTCTAATCAAATTTAATAAAATCCTATATGCTTGAGTATATTCAATGTAGTAACCTCATGAACTTGCGTGAAATGAAAAGGTCGCATTTTCGTACAATTTGACATATACGGCAATACGGATGTTTCTCTAAAGTCTCATTTTCTTGTATTTAGACTTATATTTACGCTAATCCAGCGTATTTCAGCCCCATTTACATTTAACGCTAATCCAGGTTTACTTGAAAATATTATCGCATTTTTTATTTGTCATGTACCTTTTTTGAACCGACATATATGATCAATCGCCTTTCAAACAGAAATGGTGGATTTTGCAGTAACTTGTGGCTTATTGGTGCAAAAACTACCAATGTCAATTTTTTTCAAAAATGAGTTTAATACCGTACACTAATACCTCACTCACTAATATAGATTATTTTCAGTTCCAGAAGTGCCAATGTCCTATCTCAAAGCAATACAAATTTATAAATGATTTAAAGTTATAAAGATAAAGTATAAAATAAAGATAAAGTTATAAAGATAAAGATTGTCATTCATACTCTGTGCCAGAACTACCAATGTCGACTTCTGCACTTCTAGCACTCGAATTTCTGTATCGAAATGCCGTAGTACGAAAATACAAGGTGAACATTCAAGCTGATTTGTAAAAAGTTGATATTTTGACATGGGTAGTTCTTACACCAAGGAACAACCATGATTATATAGTTACTGAAGTGGATATGTGCGTTTGTTTATAAATATTTCAACAACTGAAATTCTATTGTCCAAAACGAAATACGCTCATGGCCGTTGGAACATTCAACTGTAGTAGTTTTGATGATATTTCAAGCTAAATTGAGTTAGTGAGTTATTATTTGTATTCTTCATTTCATGCAATGTGATCAATCAATCCAGCTGACAGCTGACTGATTTTGATTAACAATTTGTGACATTCAGTTTATACTGTCGGCATTGATTAAAGGACAGCGTTAGCGTTAAATTTATAACGAATTCCGACAATTGAAAATAAATCTTACTAGCAAAATTTTTTTCAGCACCAGTTGCTAATGTTGTGATTTTTTTGGGAATAGCAAAAAATTATTATAAGTGGCTATAATATATGCACATATCGGACTATGTGGAATTCTCATAAGGGACCTCTCACCAATACAATCCATACAAATATTTATATTTGATTGCTTTTCATAGGGTTATCAAGATTATGCAATATTTAATCAGCTGTTTCACAAGCTTATCAATTATTACTGGCTATTCATCACTTCTGGAGCTTGATGACACTCATCAATCATTACAGTATTTGACATTTCGCAGTCGGCAATATAAATAATTAAATCCTAGCTGCAGTGATACTGTAAATGTTTGATATGGGTTAAGATACAGAGCACCTTGCGTATCATGGTGAGCTTCCTATCGATTAGACCCGCATTGTAGGCCTGCTGATTGCAGCCTCTAACAGGATTTGATCAGCACTTTATAATGGATGTTGGACGTTCGGCATTTTCTAATGATTTTTTCCTTTGAATGCAAAAATTAAGGATGGTCCGGTTTTTTGTGTAATCAAAGCGCTTTGAGGTTGATAAATTGGGCTTGGCTTTGTCGATTAGTACTCTAAAAAAGGGATGATTTTTAGATTGTTGTTTTTACATGTATCTCAAAGGCTTCGCAGGGTCAGCAAATTGATTCTGGATTGTTCTCTAATGAATGACATTCAGTTGAATCACGATACAATATATAGGATTGTAAAAAGTGAGAAAAAACAAAATGTTTTCATATTCGATACATATTCATGTAAAAATTAAAAAGTCGAAGTAGCCTTTCTTCCAAACTATTTTATTACTCACAGCATGTTTTGACATATTAATTCCATCTCCAACCAAGAGTAGCCCTCACCAAAATAGTCAAAATATTTTCCAAAATATTATTATAGGTTATTCAAAATTTTAACTGAAATATTAACTGGCTAAATTTTAACTGGCTAAAACTAGGCGCTTCTATTGAGAGTGAGCACTAAAGCTGCAAACTCCAATTATATGAGTAATGATCTCTGAACCTTATCTTTTAATGTTACTAAAAATTTGTTTTATTGATTTACGGAATCCTGCCTTATCTAGACCTTGTTCACAGTTTTTTACCATATTAGTTTTGAAATTGAATTCTCAGTGTCTCGATACTATTTTATCATCCACGAATAGTTCATTGGGTGAAGTAAACAAATACAATATTCAGAAAAACAGGCCTCTGCCCAAAACTTCTATTTTTTCGAATTCCGTTCCAAATATTGAAATATTTGATTTTAGGTGGAGAAACAATAAATTGATTTTATAATTCAATAGTTTACCTTATAAGAATAGAATATAATACTTTATTGGCCTTCAAGTAAACACTTCATACAATAGGCTTCGTCTTTTATATAATATGTGAGGAATCAAAGGCGATCCAGTCAGTTATACTCAGGTTTACAGGATATTCTATAATAATATCCACATTAACATTATATGTAATAATTCAACCTTCACTCATCGTTTAGCCTACAACATCATTGTAAGATTAAATTTACAAAAGCTTCAATATTCGAACAAATCTTTTCTCAGTAGTTTCAACCATTCAAAAGTCGAAGTAATTCTGTGAATCAATCTAATTTTCCGTATCATTCAAACAACGGGATAAACTCTTTTCAATCTAAAAGCAGGAATGTTGTGTGAAATTACACAAGTTGGCTCTTGCTAAACTTACTATGTAACCTTTTCAAAGTTATATTCTTATCATCTTTCCAACTTGCTGTAAATATTTTGAAAAATTCGTACTCCTCTAATATAGTGGGATCCACACCCAACTGTCAGCATTACTCTTCAATAATAGATGAATGCCTTCAACTCAACGAATTGTGACAGTTTTAGGTTAATCTGGTCCTAAAAAACAGTGTTCACCCGGTTGCCTACCTTACTCCTACCCACACACATTCCCTTCCGTACCAAAGCTCATGATACGCAAGAACTCCCGTATCATCTCACTGCTGTTACGTGAGCATAACCATCAAATTGGCGCCTGCACTGCGCATGCGTAACGACACAAAACCAGCCGACAGTCCGGAGGCTGCTGATGTACCCCCTTGGTCGGGGGTGGTTGAGAAGGGGGGAAGAACACCCCCGACCCCTATATTTACCCCCTTCCATTGCGTATCCAGCATCCTTGGCTGACGCCAGCCTACGAGCCTACAGTGCTTAGCCAGACCCTGACGCGTGGACCGGTGTTGTGTAGTATATCTATGTACATATAAAATATAAATAATATCTGCTAGTGTGTGCGCGCAAGGATAAAATAGTGATGATGTCAGCAAGAACGGGAACAAGTGTGATAGTGCAAGTGTGGTTCTAGGCTGGTCGAAAGCATGTAGAACATCTAGAAAGATGGTAGGTTTCGATTTTGAGGTTCTGGTGCTATTTATAAGATCTAGAGCGTGATAAGGTCCTGAAATGAATGAAAAGGGTTTTTCCATTCATAGTACATAATGGGCAGTAAACCGAGGTTTTTTGTTTAACTAATTTCTTGTGTGATTTCCTTTGAATACATAATCATGAGCATGAAACACATCTACAAAGATGGAAGGTTTCAATTTTGAGATTGTGCTACTATTTATAAGATTTAGGGTCTTGAGAAGTAATAGATTCCCTCAGTCAAAGAACATATTAATGGTGGATAGTAAAGCAAGAGAGCTTCATGAATAACTGAAGTCTTCTAAGAGCAGGATTTCCCTATAATCCTAAATCAAAAGCATGCAAAAGATCTAGAAAGATGTGAGTTTCGGTTTTGAGGTTCGAATGATGTTCATAAGATGAACGGCTCCAAGGCGTACTGAAAATTATATGAAGATAGTTCCCTCACTTATTATAGAAAGATCTGTCAAGTATTGTACCTGTATAGCGAGCGTTATAACTAACCTATTTTTGGTGAATGAGCAGGTTCGATTATGATTACGAAAAAATGTTATCGAGATGTGAAATTACTAGTTTAGATTTGAATACTAATTTCACTACAACTCAGAAATGTGACTAACCTTCAAAAATCGACTGTTATTTAGAATAAGGACCAGTTTTGGGATGAGGCCTGTTGTGTATTTTCGGAAGTTCTACTACTAAACATAAAGTTCTACAACTGAACATAATGGATCAAATTAAAACATGAAGTGTCTTCTAATTCATATGGGAAAGGCTCTTTCACATTTGACCTGAATAGTAAGTTCATAGATATGATTGATTGAGCGCACATGAATAATTGTAGGTCAATTCATGATAATTATACGATTATCATCAATTTATAGATTTACTCATGCTCAAATCTAGAGGTGAGAAGGTTTTATCTTCAGATAAAATTCAAGGGAACGAAAAATGTGATTGCTGTAAGTTCACCCATATTACAAGATCTCTGAATTTGGAAGTATTCTATTATTTACTATTCAATGTTGTGGAAACATCTTGTTCTTTTGACAAATTTTTGATAAAATCCTGTTTTCATCAGCTTTTTTCGTATTTACGAGCTTTCACGATTTATTATAGTCTAGAAGCATAGTTATGAGAAGTAGATGTATGTATGTGAAGTATAGATGGGAAGTTGAAGTTATCACACATTCTTCATGGTAGTAAAGTGATGGATTTTGAAGTAAATTCTAGGTGAACTTCATCACATATAACGTTAAATTTCTGTACAATATGCCCAAATATGTGGGAATCTTGTGAAAGAAGGACAGCGGATGAGCTGCAGATAAACCTTCAGTAGGAGATAAAACAGATGAAATCACGGTAGGAGTATAGAAAATTTAGTAATAATTGGGCATATTATTTTTAATATCCACATTTTTTTTTATTTCACTCAATCACTTCAAAATGGCATTAATATGTCGAAACATGTCTTGAGTAATGGATTTAAAAAGGGAAAAGGATACTTTGATTTTTTAATTTTTACTTAGACTATATAGTCTAATACATGGAAAGGGAATTCTATAGAGGTGATGAAGGATATTATTGGATCCGTTTGGATAACTCTTGAATAACAAATAGTAAATAGGTTCAAGTATTCACTCTTGTGATATGTTCACTCTTGATTTGACTGTATTGGTACCCATTCGTTACTATAGAGCTGAAATTCTCAATAAAACAGTCTTCGACTGATTTTTAAGATTTAATTGTTTGACTCACTTCAGTTACTTTATAGAACTAGTCAAGTCAAAATACAAGATTGGATAATAAGATAGTGTTTAAAGATGAAGATCTTTCGCACTCAGATACCTGATCATCTTCTTCATATCCTTCCCAATTCCTCCAGATATGTTGTCATGATATATGATCATGGTAGGCCCCTTTGTTCTTGGATTTTGAATTATTCTCCAGGTTTATGAATAAATAATTGAAGTCCGTGTGATATCTAATGTTAAAATGCAGTAACTCTCATTTTGTTGAGCGATAGGGTGCTATTATAGGGTTTTAGGGGATTATATTTGACTTGTTTAGTTCTTAAGAATGATTGCTGGTATTTGCTTTTTCTAATAATTGGAATGGTTTCACTATTATTTCATGTGGAACATAAATGGGTTTCTCTGTTCTAATTTTTGGTTAACAATGAGTTTAGAAGTTCATCGTATCGTATTTCTGAAGATCATAAAAAGATAGAGTTTTTATCATAATAAAATCCTCGTTATTGAAAGGTTCACGTTTTAATGCAGTGTTCGATTAGCAATGGTATTGCTAGCCTTGTCGATCATTTAACAAAGTGGATAGCGCTATCTCTTTCTCGCTTTGCTCTGTTGCCAGATCGTTTTTTTAACAATGTAGAATTAATAATCAATCAACAAAATATTTCGTCCATCTTGATGATGAAAATTCATTATGAAATTATTGAAAAATAGAATTTATTGCCTAATAAAATATATTTTCGACTATTTTAAACAAGAATGAACAGTTGTTAATATTACATCAATAAACCTGTATCAGCTACCGTTTATAGAAGGCATCGACAAGACAGAGGTTCGGCAAAGTTGTTCGTTGTTCGCCTATCTTTCTCCACTACCATTATAACGTGGACCTCACTATAGGTGAATAATACACCCCAGTGAAATAGAGTGTGACACCTGTTCGAAAATATTTAAAGGAGCCTACATAATTAGCTGAAAGGACTGTAAAAGTAGAAATTGTTACACGTAAAAATTGGAGACACATTATTGGAAAATCTATGAATGATCCTGATTTTGATTTGGGATAAACAACTTCTCTCTCTCCTCACAATTTTTATATTTGATGAATGATGAAGTAATGAATAAATATAGCCTATGATGTGTGATGGATTTGAATAGTGAATAGGGTGGGATCTCTTAATTGGGCATGGAAAGAGCCTTGATAATTCCACGTAATAACGTAACTGTAACTGAAAAGCGGATTTACAGACTCCAAAAAAGTTTATTTTTTCAATATTCTATTCGAGCTGGATAATCTCTTGTTTTATTCTTGTCTATATGATTGGGGTAGGTTCCACTTTCATTTCTAACAATAGTCAAATATTCAAGGTTAAATATTTTATCAAATTATTCGTTTATTGAAAATCCATGGAAGTTCATCAATCAAAATGTCTCACTTCCCCCCAACGTTCTATCCTTGTTGATAATCAGGGATGAATTGCAAAAGCTGGTAGAAGAATGAATTTGTCAAACTGAGAGTCAAATCAAATCAAATCAAATCAAATTGGTTTTTATTATCATGATTTCAGGGTACAAATATTCATATTATACAACAACGTTACATCTTCTGCAACCAAACACTCATAAATAAAACTTACAGTTGAACTAAAAGATTAATCATTATAAATAAATCTAGTTGTTATTATATCGTAGCTCCAGAAAATACAACATTATATTTTAAAAAACATCATGAAAACTCTCCACAAAGGCAAAGCCTGTGTGTGGAAGAGGGTCTTGGCGATGATTGGCTAACGTCGGACTGTCCCCATACTTGCATCTATCACATTCTTGGGTAACCAGGTATTAAAATCAGAGAAAATTTGAAGTTTAAAGGATTTTAAGTATAAAAGATGTAAACATTTAGAGTTAAATTTGGACTATCATTACACGACATTTGCTTTATTTATACAATGAATGAATTATCACTTCTATATTTGTCCTCCCAATCTCCTTTAACCAGTCATTAACATTTTTTTTATAAAATCCTCAAATTTTTTTTATAAGTCCTCTCATTCATACCCTGAACTATTATAATTGATAAGGAGGGAGTCACCAAATATGTCCACAAAAATATATTTTCCCTTAGCTGGTAGAGCATCAAGTTTATATAGTATCAGCAATCACATACAACACACTTGAATCATATATTCTTTAATTTATCATAGCCGAGTCCACGATTCTTGGATAAACAAGTTTTGCATAATCACTCTCCGACATACTAACAAGAGAGATATACTCACATTTATATTTGAATTAGCAGACGTCCTTAGTTCTATTCATATAGATTTCATTGAATATTTGGAATAATTATCATACTGTGATAATATTTCATTACGTTACGTAATATTTTAGAGAGTTTAAAACAAGAAGATGAGATACTTTTGGAAAAGTCTTGGAAGACTGATAGTTACAATAGTAAAATTAATGATGAAGTTTTCGAAATTGAGGTAGTTTTAAATTAGCAAATTTAACTGTAATAAGATATCCTTACGTTTGGAATGTTAAAGCCAGTTTTTGGATTAGGGGTTAGCGAGTTTCAAAAGAGAAGATAAGAATCTCTTGGAAATGTCTAGGAAGACTGATGATAGGGACAATGATTAAATGAATAATGAAATCTTGGACATGAATGTAGTTCCAAAGTAACAAATTTAACTGTAATGAGACGAGTAATGAGACTTTGGCAATGTATAAGAATTTGAAGTGAACTATAATAGGAAAAATAATGAAACTCTGGAAATGTAAATCGATCTGGAGAAGCCTACACTGTGATAAAATGAATAACGAGTCTTTTATCGATCATCCATCTATTATCCATTGTCAAAGCTTGCTTGTTAGCGATCTTATAGTAGAACAGCTGATCATTTTTGTAAGCAGCTAATTGGCGTTGCCTGTTTTCTCTTTGCTCAGCTCGGCCCACTTGAGCCACTCTTTGCATAAGACAACAGCGATCGATGCGCAAAGATAATAATAATTACAAAGAAGTGGCGCATGTGCTCATTAGGTGACAAAGAGAGTGAGTGAGAGGAGAAGAGGGAGAGAGGAAAAGAGGGAATGATAGGTGGGAAGAGGAGTGCTGATGGAGGATGGAGAAGAAAGATGGAGGAAGAGTGAGAACAAATGAAAAAAAGGGAGAGAGATTGCAAGGTTTAAGAAGAGGGTGGAAGAAGAAGGAAAGGTTGAATAGAGGGTAAAAGAGAGAAAGATGTATAAGAGTGTGGAAGAGGGAAAAGTAAAGTGGATAAAATGAGAAGAGGAGGAATGAGTGATACGCTACGAACAAAACAAGAAGTGAAAGGAGCTATATAAGGAAAAAAAGAAGAAGGGGTTGGGTAGAGGAGAAGAAAGAAGAAGAATAGAATGTCAAAAGGAAAGGAATGAGAACATGCTGTGACTAAGAGAAAAGTGGTAGAAGAGTAAGAAAAATGGGAAATAAAGAAAAAGTTTTATAAGAATATGAATAATTGGAGGATGTAATAAAAAGAATGGGAGGGGTGGAAGAAGCCAATAAGAGAAGAAAAGAGGGAGAGTGAGAAAAAAGAATAAAGACGTGAATATGGAGAGTGAAAAGAGAATCAGTATAGAATGAGCGCATCGGAATGTAGAAGAAGGATTAAGAAAGAAAGAAAGAAAGGAGGAGTGGAAAGGGATGGTAATCTCTTTAGCAGGAGAAGAAAGAGGAAGAAGACATAAGGGTAGAATCTATGGAGGAATATGGAGAGTGAGATGTAAGATGAGGAAGGAGAGAAGTGAAAAAGTTAAACTGGAATAAAATAAATGATGCCGATGAAGAAAATCAGAAGAAAGAAAATGGTAGGAGAGGAATCGAAGACAGGGGAGATAGATGTGGAGGAAGATGAAGAGTGAGATAAGAGATTCAGTAGAGAAAGAAGGAGAAAAGAAGAAAGAAAAAATAGTACACTAGTACCGTAGATGCTGGTACTTGAAACTAAAGAGGACCTGAGAGAGACATGAAAGGACACCCCTCCTATACTTCTCACCCACTCGCTCCCTCTTTCTCTCTCAGCACAAACTTTCCCTTTCCCCTTCATTGTTTAAAAAGGACACTCGAAACTGAGGGATGTTTGAAGTGCTCCGGACAGTAGAAACAAATACAACGACGCTCAGTTGCCTAATGACTAGATGAAAGGGCTGACAGAGAGAGATGCATGTCTCACAGTGAAGAGGCTAGTTAATAGATGAACGGGGAAAGGAGAGAGAATGATAGCCTAATGATAGACAAATAATATTGTATAAAAATGATGATCGTTATTTGAACCTATAGAGACAATAGAATCTATAACTCTATACTATGAAATATATCCAATACACTATGATACTTGCACTAAATGATACTTCACACTAAATACATTGGCTAAATGTATTGGCACAGAGAGATATGCATGCTTTAGAAGATTAATAGACTTGTATGAAGATGATGTTTCATACAATAAGTATATCATCAAAATGATAGGGAGAAAAAATAAGGTGACCTTGTGCTATTCCTCTCCAGAATTTAGATAAGGTTGTACATAGTCCGAAATAGGTTAAGTCTTGTAGTTGTTCACTTCACAAAATTTTACTCTTTAATTATTTTCACAAAGTAGATTTAATAATAAAAATAATAATCTATAATATTTGATAAGATTATAGCTCTTTATTGAAATAAAAATATAAATCTAAGTACGCTTTTTAAAATTATTACTCTCACTCTCATGTATGTATTGAATCATACTTAAATAAAGAATTATGTTAGGTTAGTTCGCCATCAAATAGTCTTTTTTCTTTAGGGCTTATGAATTAACTGGTAAGGAAATGTTCATATAAATAAAAATAGAAACCTGAGTACCCTTTTCAAAATTATTTCGTTACGAAATGTTTCGGCTATATAAATTGGTAGCATTATCACTTGATAAGATTATCACTTGATTCACGTTTTGACGGAATTATTTTGAAAAGGGTAGTCAGATTTATATTCAGAAGTAGTCCTAAAGAAAAAAAAATCAAGGAAATTCACCTATTATAAAATAATTTTAATATTATAATCGTGCCAATTGTTTCGTCAGATTACAGATAATTCCCAATTACTCCCAAGGGAAAGAGAAAGTCTTTTTCCGTTCGTCAAACTCTGTTTTTGTGTATCTTCTGTCATTGTTTATTCGTACAATAGTTTAGATATTTATTTTTCAAATTTTTCTACTTCATAGTACAATGTCAGTACTCATTTTGAACTGGGATGCACATTCATTATTACCTATGCTTCTTTAGGAATAATAGTTGACTCCAACAATAGTGAGGCATAGCCTACCAATTTTGCATATTAAAGAAGGAAATTTGCTTCAACCACTTATACGTTTTGTACAGCACAGATCATTATAAACATTGATGGTTAGGACCTCAGGAGTCTGTATTTGGGTCGACGAATCAATCAAAATGTTTTTGATCGACTACTGATTCGTCGACCCAAATACAGACCCTTGAGGTCCATATGAGCGATTAACAAATGTTTGTAATCTATATGCGTGTTTTGTTGAATAAAGAATTTTAATTAGGAACCAGACCGATAATAATGCAGAATCAGGATGAAATTTCATTTGAGAATATTCCTAATAAACCATCAATCCTGAAACGTTTGCTCCTGTCTTTCATTCCGCTACTGTAATTGTGATTGAAGTTATGGATAAATAAATGCAATTATATCAGGGATGATATTTCTCATACAGATCTAGATCTAGAGCTCATGGGAAATCAAAAAAGTTGCAAACCTACACGATGTGGCAACACTTATTTTGTCGTGTGGAGGTTAATTTCTCAACTTTTTTCATCGGATCTATAATTATTTGCACATCATGTTATCACTACGTGTGATATAATGATATAGAATGAAAAAATGATTTATCCACGCGTGAATGAATCACAAAGTTCTATTTTGAACGCTGGCTTTAGCTTCAACAATATCTGCATCAATCTCATTCCGATACATACAACATATATGACACTAGTATATATTTTCATGTATTCTGATATGAATGTGACAGAAGTAGCTATAGATTTGCTGTTCGCTTCTTGATATAAATACTATTCAAAAAGCTATAGATATATTAATTGTATTTAGATATAAATACTGTACAAGTAGCTCTGGATTCACCATTTGTGCTCTGATATGTAATAAAAAGGTATCCATGTATATTCTGCATGTATTCTGATATAAATGTGTCGCAACTAGGTGAAGTGAGATTGACTCCATACTTTCACTTTTCCTTGTAAGAGGCATCAATGCTTTCCATTCGACCAACGCTGTCAGTTTCAAGTGAATCTTACTATGTAGGTATAAATGTATGGTTAAATGAGACGAGTGTGCATGGTTATGGATAATGCAACAAAACCTGTATCTCTCAGGCGTGACAAGAATATCCTTTAATCCCTCAGTCCGTGACATTCACACAGAGATAAACATGGAAGCTATATTGAAGTGTGGTATTAATGTTAGTGAGAGAGAGAGTGAGAGTGAGGGAGAGAGAGAGATAGAGTGAGAGAGATGGAGATAGAGAGATGGAGATAGAGATAGAGATAGAGATAGAGAGAGAGAGAGATTGATTGATTGATTGAGTACTTTATTTATGTAGATTACAATATATACTGGCTTATACACTTATATACAATAGCTTACAATACAGCAAAATTATAGATGAATTTACATAATATAGACTAAGAAAATAATTATTGAACTGTATATGATATGAAAAAGCAGTTTGTAATATAATAACTCTAGATAATAATCATATTGTTATGCATCTACATAAATTGGCGGAGCTTTGGACATATCAATGTCCATTCTTTGGAAAGAATATTAAAAATATCCTCCCCACTAACTCTCTACCAAAACGTTAATTTCGTTATTTAAACTAAGGATTTATTTATTAATGGAAATATTGTAAAAGTTTTAATCAATATGAATATTAAAGAGAAAAAAAAACAGAAAATTGATAGAGTAAAATAATTATATAGGTAGATAAGATCAAATAAATAAAATGAAGTAGGCTGAAAGAAGAGAGAGAGAGAGAGAGAGAGAGAGAGAGAGAGAGAGAGAGAGAGAGAGTGAGAGAGGCAGGCAGAGTGAGCGAGAGAAAAAGGAGCAGAGTGAGAGTGAGAGAGAGCAATAGAAAAAGAGGCAGAGTAAGAGAGAGAGACAGAATATAATAGCATAGAATTTAATCACTGCCTTATTTTTTACCTAGGAGGGTGTAGTTAGGGCGCAGCCGGTATTGGAATATGGGCTTAAGTACACTCAACAATAAATTTTCCCTTTTTCGACCGAATTTGACTTATGATGCATGATTTTGATCCGCCTTGACGAGCCGAGAAGAATTAAGTGTAGTACGATGAAATCTGAGCATTGTCAAAAGTTATAACTGTTTGAAATTATTTTGATCCTTGAGGTGTCCTTAAGCGCGCCTCTCCACTAGGAAATACTGGAATGAAGTGCATCTAACTGGTGATTCCCATAGAACATAAACTCATAAACTCATGAACTTATGTCATTGTGCGAAATATCAATGTGAGGACAATGTAGTTGATGATGATGGTTCAAGCTGAAAATTAGGTGTTTTTCACAATACTAGGAACAATGTTGTCAGGTATACCTGGAGATCTATATAAGGTCGAGCGCTCTACCTGATCTCAGATTGTAAAGCACAAAAATACGCTCAGAGGAATTTTGAATTATACATCTGAATGGTAACAATCGGAAGATATTGTTGATCAAAATCTAAAATTCATCAAATCATTTTTCTTCAGATTTCACTAATTTTTGAAAAATCATAACTCAGAGATGATGAAAGGCATCCAATGTTTGGCCATACCCCTGCAATTCACCGTTTGAAGTCCCGTCGCAGCTTTCTAACAGAGACACAGGAGCTGGGCTCCTCAGCACCACAAGAAAGAATTCGACTCTGGCATGAGGGTGCAGATGCCACTGACTCAGTGCTGAGGGAGCAACTGCCAGCAGGAGCAGAGCTACCGTACAGTAAATGGAAAACTCTGAACCGCCTTAGAGCAGAGTGTGCTTGCACTAAAGAAAACCGCACTACTTGGAGGCAGATTGATGATCCTTATTGTGACTGTGGAGACATCCAGTCAGATGACCACCTCCTAAAGTGCCGTCTTGCACCAGCATGCAATCGACAAGACCTCTTTAATTTTAATGACGAAGCTGCTATAACAGTGGATTACTATTCTAATTTAGGCATATAATACAAGTATAATCACCTGACACGAACGAACGAACGAAGTACTCATTAGACAGAAAAAGTTCCGTTCATCTCATTCTATCCAGAATTTTATAATCTAGAATAAAATGCGAGAGCAAATATTTCTGTCCGATCACGAGATTTGACAGAAATAGCTGAAAACTGGAAAATGAGCCGAAAATCCGAAGTTTTTGGGCCACTCTGTATCTAGCACAAGGAAATTTTGCATGAAGAAATTGGTTCTGGACTTCTTTTATGTACCCAAATAATATATTGAAAAATCAGAACTACAATATAAATTGCAAGCACACCCCCTTTTTTATGTTTATATTGACTGGACTAGTATGTGATAGTGTTATATTTATTCATTCATGTGGCTTATTCATTCATTCATTTCTTGTTAATTCATCAGCAGAGAGACCCTTTTGAATGTTCTGCCTTGCCGTAGTACCCAATGTGTATTGTTATCATAGAACATGAAATGAATCCATTAATTGATTAATTGCTTATATTAAGAGGGGATTAAGAACTCAGATAACTCTGCCACACAAGATCCAAAATAGATGTGAAAAGAAAGAATAGTAAGAGAGTGAGATGGAGAGGGAGAGTGAGAGATAGATAATAGAGGAAGAGGGTGGATGTGGAAAAGAGAGAGACTGAGAGGGGGTGAAAGAGTGAGGGACGGAATGAGTGAGTGTGAAGGATTTAGAATGAGTGGTAAAGAGAGATGAGGTGAGTCCCAGAAAGATGCAGTACTTGAAAAAAAGGATGTGATTCTGTAAGGGATAATGAGAGAACAAATGGAGAAAGAGAGGGAAAATAATATAGAAGAAGTGAAAGAGTCAGTAGGAGAGGAAGAGAGGGAGAAAGAGCAAGTAAGAGAGAACATTCAATGACGGTTCAAATCCACCGCGTCAAAAATGGCATAATAACCTTTACAAATGGAGGGGATGCTGCTATATTCGGTTTCATTGTTGCTGATTGCATTAGAGTAGGGGAAGGTCTTTGACAGAACACTGGGAATGACATTTGAATTGTTGTGGGAGGATGGTATTTAGGTTTATATTGCTGTGAAAATATTTATTTTTGTTGTATAGTTCATACGTAGTGCATGTGAAAATGGACAGATGCATTGTATAGCTGGGTCACTACATGACCAGTCTGTACGTTGAAAAATGTTTATAATATCCAGATAAAATATAGTATATAGTTGAAGATCTTTTTTTTCGACAAGTTGATGTAATAATGAGTGAATTTCTCATAAACATAATTTTCTATATGAAGTATCCCTTCTTCTTTGTTACAGATGCGTCATCCTCAAACATAAGTGAGAGAACAAAAGCACTAGACTCTAAGAAAGTTGAAAAATAACTAAATGAAGTGTAACTTCCACTGCCATTTAAAAGAAGATAGTAAGAATAATATAGAAACTACTAGTAGAGAAATAGAAAAGGATCACTACGTGCCAGCAAGGGATATGAAATCATCATTATAGGGTGAGTAGATTCAATTTATAGTCTAGATTTTGTTTATTTAGTAGTTAGTAACAGAGTTATTAGAATACCGCATCCTTGGATGAAACTTACCTCTTACCAAAAAAAAAAAAAACAAAAAAAAAAAAAACAAAACAAAATCAAATCAAAGTTTTTATTCGCAATTTAAACAATAATATTGAGGATCCTGCCAAACCCGAAGTTTTTTCGGCGGGTCCCCAGTTACAAAGAAAACAAGTTACAAAAAATAAATATGACACTTCAAGATTTCAAGTATAAATATTGTGAATGAAACTGATGGCTTTCTGGAAATTTTGATACCCATTGAATGATTTTTCAATTTCCATTTTTCTTTAATCATTATTGAATTATCAATTTATCGGAGTACAGCATCCTTGAATGAAACTTACCACTTACAAACAAAAATATTTACAACTATAAATTGTGAATGAAAGTAGTGGATTTGTTGATATTTTCTCAGAATACTCATTGAAGGAGTTTTTAAATTGAATCTCTTTAACCATTATTGAATTATCAATATGTTGTCGAAAGTGCTTCACTGTTGCATATTGTTCTTGTATAATGTCTATCAAGAGTTCACCTTATTGCAAGTTAAATTGGAAGGAGAAGTTCAATAATAATTAAACAAAACTATAAAAGATTATAGCAATTTTTTCCCGAGGACTCAATGATCTAGGGCTCTTGAAACAACAGATACCTCGTGTCATATTCACATACGAATTCACATGTCCTTTTCTCTAAGTAATTGGAATTGAATCTCTGGATATCTCTGATGTTTTCTCCATACAATAATCAAAAGGAATGCTACAACTGTTCAACAAAATAATTTCCAGACTGACAACGTTTTAATACTCGTTAACACTGAAATATATAGATACTATACATACATATATAGAAATACTATACATACTATACAATCATAGTATAGATACTATACTCTACTGCAGTACTACATACTTTAGTTTATTGTGAAAATAAATTCTAGAAATGAATCAATCTCTCCTTCAATCTCTCACTTCTCCTTTCAATGTTCCAAAATATCTTGACAACTCTCGCTTTTACTATGGAATAATATTGTGAATGTCAATGTTACATGATTATTAATCATCAAATCACTTTTCCTCTCCATGCTCCAACAATAATTTAGACATCTTTTTCCATTTCAGAAACCGTAACAATTCTCCGCCAATCAACAAGCTCTGTGATGTGCTCAAGAACTAATAGAATCACCACTAGATACCGACGTCTCCTCAATTTGCGTCACCCACGAAACAGTCCTCCAATCACGCGACGAAACTCATTAGACCGCCATTTTGGTTAATCTATAATGACCAAGACTGGACTACAATCAGTGTTTGTGTGTTGTAAAAATCATTTGAGTCCAAAAAACCCCCCACCACTCATTAATTGTTTGGGACTAACAGACTGCAATTCAAATTCCAAAACCTTGTCAACGTTTGCCAGATTCAAGAGCAGACAAGTTACCAATATTCCCAGTGGATTGAATAGGGAATCGGGTGAGATTTGTGTTACTTCCGGTGAATATCACGTCGTTTCCACTAAAACCCCGAATACTTCCAGTCAATCTCATGATAAATTACTTTCCAATAAACTCAGTGCAACTTCTAAACAATTGGTGACTACTCCAAGACTAAGTCAGTCCACTTTCAGTGAATCTTGTGTCTTCTCTAGGTTAATAAGTGATAGTTTTTATGAACATTCATCAGCATCCACAGTGTCTTCTGTTTCTACAAATCAAATCCTATCTTATTTGGCTCAATCAGGAACAATCAGAAAATTCTTAGTTACTACTGGACAAATTTGTTCCACAACAAAACAATTTTCCATCACTTCCAGTAACCTCTATGTAACTTCTGAAAAATTTACTCCCCCATCCAGTAGATCTTGTGCCATTAAAAGGCAGATTTGTCAACCTGGTAACTTTCCTGAAGCCTCCAGACAGAACTGTATCAATCTAAGTTGTTCCCATAACAGTTCAGGTGAACCCAGTGATATATCTGAATTTCCTTCTTTACCTAGCATAGTCTATGTGAGTTCTGAACAATTTCTCACAAGATTTGAACAATATTCCACACACTCTAATAAATCTCATCTAGTGATTCCCGGTCAAGACTGTGAAACTCCCTTGAATAAATCCTGTGCAACTCCCAGACAAGTTCGTGTTAATTCTTGTCAATCATGTTCAACTTCTGGTAAATCTCATGTTATTTCTGGACAGTTCAAATCCACTTACAGTGAACCTTGTGCCACTACTGCAAAACCTTGTGTACTTCTCAGACAATTTTGTACACCAGACACTTCTAACAAATCTCATGCAACTTTTGGTCAATTGTGTATAATTCCCAAACAATTTTGCGCTATTTCCGGTCAATCTCGTGCTACTTCAGGTCAATCTCGTGCTACTTCCGGTCAATCTCGCGCTACTTCCGGTCAGTCTCGCGCTACTTCCGGTCAGTCTCGCGTTACTTCCGGTACAATCCCCTCCACTTCCGGTGTGCTTTGTTGTGCGTGTAGCAGTGTGTTGTTGAGTGCGTTCAGTTGCAATGACGACGATCTACTTTCGGGGGCGATCAGGATTGTCCAATGACAACATCAGCACGTCGGCTGATGCAGAGTCTCACCGGGGGGCGGCGACAGTCGAACCCGGGAGACGGGGCCAGTCAGGTCGGGGGCGGCAGCTCGTCGTCGACTAGGCTGGTGTTCAGCGGAGGCGGCAGCGGAGGCGGCGGTCACGAGCTTGACGAGATTGCCATTGTGTCGAATGCCACCCCCGGTCAAGTCAAGTATGGCAGTGGTGGACTCACCGCTAATGGACCACGTCTTGTACCTGGTGAGTCACAAATATTATCAATTTTCATTATACAAGTAATTAAGTTATGAATTAATTTTTTGTAGTAGGCCTAGTTATCCAGGTGTAAAAACAAACAGATTTATGCTTCGAAATGTAAACTTTGTGTGAAATAATAATTTCTGAGATGATGTTTGAAAAAAACAGTTAGAGGTTTTTGGCAAGAAATTAGGGAGATCAGGGATGTGATCACATCGAATGAGTGTGATCATTGAATGAATATGTGCAAGAGCAAGCTTGGTTATTCATAACCAAGCATGCAGATGAAAAACAAAATATGAGAATAGCAATAGAACGCTGAAAACTGAACGCTTGCACTTGCTGGTTGCGTTCAGTGTGAGCAGCTACGTGCAAGTCACAACGTGTTTCAATGGAACTTTTAAAATTTTGGTTTTCGGCTAATGCATGATCTGTCGTGCACTTGCACATATACGCATTCAATGCGATCAAGCCCAAAGGGTTTTAAGATTTGCTTTGAGCAAGAAGATGCTCTCTAATATAATTCTTAGGCTCCAATTACATAATAGAATTGGTTTGATGTAGAAGTATGAATGGTCTTACCTGTATATCATTAAGAATCATGGGAGCAATGATTTTCGGGTGAATTTTATACTAGGTACAGTATCTATTTCATTGCGGTACCTCTCCCATTTCTACTGTATATAATTATCAAGAATCATGAGAATAACTGATTTCTGGGCTAAATCGTGGGTGATTTTTTGTACTCTGTATAGTATCTTAATATCGGTATAGTATCTTAAGTTCAACATTTTTGAAAAGGTTCTTCTTCGAGTATCTTTTTCAACGGTTGGCAAAGAACATATGAATCAGATTGAAATATATATTATCAGAGACCAAAAACAGTGTCAAAACAGTTTCACAAACTTCAACAATGATACAACATTAACTCATCTCATTCAAATGAAATTATCAGAATAATGTACATCAAGTTCTATTCTTTCCATCATAAATGCGTTGAGAGAATGAAAAGCATTTGGGAGGAGCCTCAAAATCCAGATCTATAACCGTCAAAAGAACAATCCTTGTGACTGTGCGATTTTACGACTCCTCTTACAAAATTCATGGGCGAAAAATGTAAATCGCATCTGAAGGCTTTCAATCTGGTTTGTATTGGAAGTACATCATCTCTGTGAGGAAACTATTCTGAATTGACGAAAGATGAAGACTATTGAGAGCAAAAAATGAGAGGAAGAAAGTGGTTTGAAAGAGAAAGACGAGAGATGAGCAGTGAAGGAATAAAAGTGAAAGAGAAGAGAGTGTCTAGTTGTCCAGAGATGAAAAGATAGAAATGCTGGAGAAAGGATGACAGCAGGCATCACACATACACAGCCACACACACGCACGCACCTTTACACAAGCCGATAAAAAATATTTGAGAGCTCAGAGTGTTCAGGACTCATACATTGAGACGTTGAGTATGAATTTCTGATTTGATCTACGTTTTGAATCTTCTTCTCTACCAGTCTCAGCCGTCTCTCCTCATTCCTTCTCCTGTTTTTCATCTTTCTCTATCCTTCTCCTCCTACCTTCTTTCCTTTTTCCTCTTCCACTCCTCTCTTCTCCTTCTCCTCTAACCTAAGTCCATATCTTTCACGGAATTGTCAGCTTGACAGATAGTTTGTAATCCGAGAACCTAATCTCAAGTTTTCCACTGCTGCAGCTTATCCTTTCTATTGACGCTGATTCTTTTCATCTCGCAGGTGATCGTTCGATCCTCACCCACTATAATTTGATTCTTATCTAGAATCTCATCCTTTTATCATGAAGAGAAATTTTCTGTATTTTCTGGAAGTTAACTGATCAGTTAGATTCGTGTCTTATCATTTCTTATGAACATTATATGAGTACCCGATAATTCTTCTTGATTGAATAGACTTAAACCGTTGTCAAAAATGCACTTTAATTAAATAAGAATTGATATTTTACAGGAGCATGCTCCTTTTTATTTAATTGAAGTGGATTTTTGACAACTTTCCAAGTCTTTTCAATTATGGAAAAGTTACACAACATCAACATTCACACTACAAACTTAATTCTTCTTGAATTTAAGAGCTTTTTGCGCGATGTAACTAATCTGATCAACTTGCGGATTGAATCCAGATATTTCTGCATTTATCATGATATGTTACACTTCAAGTTGAAATTAACTGCTCAGTTTCTATCTGACTCAGTTTAAACCTTTACTGCGCATATGGTGTTCTTGATAAAACGCTTGGTTTAAACTTGAAAATCGTTCAAGAGTCGATGATTTTTCTAGATGATATCTAGATTTCTAGACGTTAATCCTTCTTCCAATGCATTTCATCATGGGATATAGTTGCACATCGATTTATAGCTATTTCTTCTATCAAGGAGATAGTCGATTAACGGATCCTCTTGTGGTAAACCCTAATACTCCACAGCTTCCAGTTTTGTTCATTTAATAAAAATTGGAATTGGATAAAATAGAATAATTTTTAACAATAATCTAGCTCTCATATCATGCTAGGAGATCAATATGCCACAATCTCGATGACTATCCATTGTTGGTTCAGGTATGCATTCATTTTCATGATAAAATTTACAAAAATAGTCGAATAAGTACATAATAATATTCCAGTATTTCGAAATCTCAGCTGTAAAATCTTCATCACTGTTTAAGGCTTCATGGAGACGTTTTGATGCTGAGATGTATTTCTCGCTTTCAGTCTTCTTCATCCTGTTCTCTGTAGCGTAAACTTTGTCCAAATCCAGGATTGCGATGAGATAAGACCGGATTATACGTGATATAGGGGGAAATGTGTATCTCGTATATATGAGGAAAATCTTGTATGTTTCATGGAGATGGATTCTCAGTGTATGAATAAGCAATGTTCAATGTTCAATGTTCAATGTTCAATGTTCAATGTTCAAATATTCAATGTGGAATCTGCTTTGATCCTTACTAGACCTCAAACCTTATATTCTGGAATCAACTGTCACATTTTGTTCCAGTATTGGTTCTTTTCCTTCGTCCATTTGATATGTTACATAATTTAAAGAACTTCAATAATCAAACTGTTTGACTCAAAAGTTGACTTTAAAGCTGTTCCTAAAGCTGAGTGTAACTGTCAGTGACATTTTTGGGATTATAATGAGACGAGGAATTATTTTTAATAAGAGCGTCATATTGAATAATTTCCAATGGAGCAAATGAAGAGCAATAAGAAAGCAACCATAAATCACCTATATTGCCAGAAGCATTTCAAAACAAATTCTTATGTTTTCGAAATCATTATGAATAAGAACCTGCATAACGGTCTGAGGAATCAATTACATTTTACTGAAATTTGAACATATGAGGGGAAAACATAATCTAGAACCCTTATTGTACATTTCAAAGAAAATGAGTTATATGGGAGTTATGGGTTCCAGAGGTAAGCATATAAGTTAAGAATGTAATATTTATCAATGATAATTCATCCTTTGATGTGTGACAGATGGTTATGATTATGTTGATGTGCTTCATTTTCTACGATTTCAATTACGGATTTTTGGAGGAATCCATTTCTATTGAATCGACGAAACCATTTTATCAAATACTGTACGAAAAGTCTTGAAAAATACAATATTTTGGAATAATTGAGGATAAATTACAAAGAGAGAACTAGAACATAATACGGATTGACACCCCCAAAATATCTCAGGACAAAATCTACCTGATTTTGTTAATCCCGATTGTGATGATCTAAAGCACTTGCAAACTTCAACCGGGCAGACCTCGTAAGAAGTTCAAGCTGCGAAACAATGGCCCAAGTTTGGTGCTGAAGCACCTCTCTTGTCCTGCTCCAACTTAAGTCCTAAGAGGTGAACTTAAGTTGTATGATGGTGAACTTAAGTTATATGGTGGCTGACCGTTTTCTGCTAGCGGGTCTCCATTGAATTAAAACGGTTCGTGACCCTTGAAATAGGACGGCGAATCAACCTTAGTGAGATTCAATTAGAACTTTCAGTATTTGTTGAATGGAAGATGTTGATGTTAATAATACGGAATGCTGACAGTTTACAGTGGATCTTACTGTAGAATCAAGGATTTATAAGGGTTGCTAAGGAATTTTCTGTGAGGATTTGTCACAAATACTCCCGCTTGTTGTAGATTTAAATTTGAAATGTGATCAAAGAAATCTCACTCCTGTAATATTGATTGATTTTGAAGCTGGATGATTGCTTGCTGATTGATTCTAATTATTGTTTCGGCAGTTTGTGGTATCTAGAATAACAGTATTCACTTATTTACATCCATCCAGTATTTTAAACTTTCTGTTTTCACTCTTTATCTGCAATCAACATTGATAACCATTTTTGGAAAAGTCTTTATTTTTTCCTTTCCACCACACCACACCATTTGGCAAGTTGTTTTTGAATTGTGATAGTCATCTATATGACGTGTAGTAGATGAAATTGAGATAAATTCTTCAAAATTGAATCTTGATTAATGTTATGGTATTTCTCCAAGGTTGAAGCACATAAGAAATTCTTCTAAAGTTTGAGATTAAGTTGTATTTTAAGGGATGTTGTGGGAGCTATTCAAGAATGAAACTTATCAGGGATATTCTTCTTTATTGGTTGCAGGTGATATTTCTCCATTATTGATCAAACAGATGAAAAATTGTAATATTCTATGAATTGAAAAAACTACAATATTGAACCATATTCAGCCACATCATCATTGTTTTATTGACAACTCACAATAATTCACATCCCAAATTAGTACCTTTTAGTATTTTTGTTCAAAATCATTGTTCCATAGCCTGCCACTTACAGCCTTGCACCATAGAGGAAAGATAGCATAAGATACTCTCTTTCAAGATAGTTTATACTTTATTTTCTCTATGCTTATTCGTTTATCACAAAATAAGAGAATACTTGTTCCTCACTCCGTGCTTGAACATACCGTCTCGAGGTGATTGCGGGAGAAGGACAGTTATAAAGTTAAGCTGCGTCCACACCAAAGCTATTAACAAAATGTGAATAGCTCAATCCTTATAGATTCTATTAGATTGAAAGAAACTTGACAAACAAATATGTTCTATTAGATGAAAAGGAACTTGACAAACAAATATGTTCATCATGTGTATGATTATTTATGTACAATCTGATAGAATCTATAAGGATTAAGTTATTAACATTTCGCTTATAACTTTGGTGTAAACGCATCTTTATGGTTGAACGTTAAGAATGATCCCACCCTCGTCGTATGCCTTGTTCCGCACTCATCCACTACCTCCGTAAACAAAGCAATAGTGCATTTTGGTGACGTCAGCACAGGTAGGGCTCCTACACCAATAAACATTTGTTGATTTCAGCTGATCTATATCAGCTAGTGTTTTTTTTTTATTGGTGTAGGAGCCCTACCTGTTATCATCAACCACCTGTCATGCACTATGGCTTTGTTTACGTAGGTAGTGACTTATCCCGCATCAGTCTGATCAAGGCCTAAGCCTGGTTTTCTATTACTGTTACCGTCCACTGCCCGGATATCCATTGCGAAGCAACTCTCCTCTACGTGAACTGAGTTGGAGCAATCAGCTTATCTATCCAATGTTGAGAGGTGGAAGGTATTGCGACAGTCCACTTCAAACTGGCAGTATTCCGTATTAAGTGATATTAATGCTTCCCATTGAAACCAATGCTGACAGTTTGAAATGTATATTACTATAGGAGTAGATAACTTTGAGCTGTCAGTATTTTGTATAGATGGCATGAATGATTCTCATTTAACCAATGGTGACAGGTTTAAGTGAATCTTACTATACGAGTGGAAGACAGTCCTGACAGTATCCTGTATAGATAGCATCAATGCTTCCCATTCGACCAATGCTGCCAGATCGATGTGAATCTCACAATGGGAATTTGTAAGTGGTGTGTTGGAAGTTTGTTGGACAGTGAGTGGAGTAAGTGGAGGTAGGCCTGGGCCCATGGAGTTTTGCATTAATTGAAGTGAGCCCACCCACCCGTGGGAATGGTAGTATTCTACGACTTCCACTGCTAACTTCCGTTTTACTGGTCTACAATTTCAGTTTGGTTGGGAGTGGGGAGGAGGAGGAGGAGGAGGAGGAGGAGGAGGAGGATGGAGAGGAGTAGGGTGGTGGAGGAGGGGGAGATTGATGAGGAGGAGGAGCAGAAGGAGGGAGAGGAGCAGAAGGAGGGAGAGGAGCAGAAGGAGGGAGAGGAGCAGAAGGAGGGGGAGGAGCAGGGTGGCGGAGGAAGGGATGAAGGACGAGGAGAAGTGATTGGAGGGGAGGTAGCAGGTGGGAGGAGGGTAGGTGAAGGAGGAGGAAGAGGTGGGTGGGAAGCTGAGGTTGTGGAGGAAGAGGGATGGAAGAGCGAGGAGAAGTAATGATGGGTGGAGTGACAGGAGGGGGGAGTGATAGGCGGATAGCAGAAGTTGGTGGAGAAAGAGGAGATAGATAGATAGATAGATAGATAGATAGGCTGCCTTTATTTTAACCTGGAGGGCGAAGTTAGGGCGCAGCCGGCCCTCTCTCCCACTTAACCCTCCTATACAATTCTAATGCATCTACATCACATAAGGAAATAATCTCTTAAATATAATAATAAGTAATATAATAGAAAAAAAATATGTATAAAATATAAATCAATGATTGAAAAAAAAACAATTTCATTCAATTTAGTAGAATATATTTTAGACTGACAGAAAAAAAAAGTTAGAAAATAGAGTTATAGGAAAAATGTTTTTTCATTTTTTAAGCAAGAAAGAAGAAAATTTCACGCAAACACACACCTTTCATACAAGCAAACACACACCTTTCACACAAGCAAACACACCACGCATACACACCTCCTCATCCTATGCCCCGATCGCCCTCCCTCAGCCACGCCAAGACCTCCGCGCCGAACAGTGTCCGCCTCCACTGCCCAGCAGGAGCAGGGTAGAGGAGGAGTAAAGGAAGAAAGACGAGGAGAAGGGGGAGTAGCAGGAGGTGATGAGAAACGGTAGATGGACAAGGAGAAGGATGTGGAGTAGTAATATGAGCAGGAGTGGAGAGACGAAAGAATGATATAATAACGGATTGGAGAGAGATGGAGGAGTATTGATATGAATAGGAGAAAGGAAATGGAAAAATGGGTTGGTAGGGAATTGAAAAAGAAGGAGTTTTGAGCGTGGTATGGAATTGAAAGTAGAAGAGGAAGATGATGAAGTAGAGGAGGATGGGGGAGAAGAGGAATATTGAAAGGAAGAGGAATATCAGGAAGGAGGAGAAGGAGGATGACTGGTGAAGGAGGAATAGAAGGATTCAAGTGGGCCTAGTTGAAATGAACAGAGAAGAAGCAGAAAAGGAGAAGAGGTGCCGAAAGTGATGTTGATGATGTGAAGGAGATGAAGAATGGCAGGATTAAGGGAAAGAATAGAGTGTAGAACAGTGGTAGAAAGGAGACGATAAAACGAAAGAGTAGAAGAGGGAAAGAAAAGTGGAGGATGACCATGGAGAATGATTAGAAAAGTGGAGGATGACCATGGAGAATGATTAACAGAGAAAAATCAGAGAGTTTGCAAGATTACAATCTACCTCGTAGACTACACGGTAAGATCACGATGAGAAAGAGGATACGATATTATGTGGAAGAAAGAAAATAAATTATTAATGAGAGATTCTATTATTAGAGAGAGATTCATTATTATAAGAAGAAATTGGTAAGTAAGTGATTGAGAGATACACAGAGAAAGAGAGAATAATTTGATCAACAAAAGATAATTTTTAAAAGAGATGAAATAACATTTTCCTGTTGGTTTTTCTAACGCAGGACAGGAGTTTGAGTGTTCATGTCATCAGGGGTGCCCACAAGGGGGGGGGGCATGCACCATTGCCCTTGGGGGGGGGGTTGGCTGGGCACCCATGGATGTCATTATCGTTAGTTCTATGTTGGGTTTCAACATGTGAATCAGTTCAGCTCTAAAATCAAATTCAAATAATCTAGTCAAATCTAATTGATTAAACAAGAAAACGTATTGTGATGTTAATTTAACATACACATAATATAAATATTGAATAATAAACTATATTTTATTATGATTAATATTCAACAATATCTCTTTAACGGTAACAGTGTGAAGTATGTTTTTCTCTACTATCGTAAAGTTAAGTAATCTTCCGATTTCGTTTATTTTCATCAAAATGTGAATGTGTCAAGAGGAGAAAACAATATAATTTTATTCCAACCATAGCTTTGTTCTGTTTTATTCTCCCTACAAGAGAAGGGAATTCTCTTCAAGAGAAAAGAATTTACAATCATTTTTTTACTGATGAGACATAGTATTCTGATTAGTTGAAGATGTGAGAATATTAGCGAATATAAAATGATTACAAGGATGGAATTGATTCTTGTAATTGCATAAAATCATATTTTGATCCAATTTGTTGATAGGTATTTTCCAATTAGGAAAATTAATAATCTCTGATGTAAAATTAGAATTAAAAATTGATGAATTTTTCAAATTGAATCAAATTTTGAACGATGTAGGGAAAGAGACGAACATGAGAGAATGAATGAATTCTCAACAGATTGTTAGAGTGGGTAGCATGTAGAAGAAAGCTGAACAGGATGGTTCTTTATTCAACGCTAATTAATTTCGTGTAATTACAGTAGCCAATATTAAGCTGAACACAATGAAGAGCAGCCGTGTATCGAATGTTAACAAGTATTGAGTACCGTATTGAACATGTTTCATGATTCACTCCGTACTATCAGCATCGAGTGAGAGGCAAGCATTCATGTTATTCATGAGAAATTCTGACAGTTTACAGTGAATTTCACCAAAGGAAATGATGCTGACAATAGAGAAACTCGTGGAAATTCAGGTGCGCTTTTCCGGGAAACTGTTTGTAGATTTAATTCTGAGCGGGAATATTGAATGAAGTCTAATTCAGCCATAGTAGAAATGGCTGAGCAGTCCATTAAGTGATATTGGTTTTCGCAACTATTTGAATTTGAACCAGTGTGTAGTATCTGTGATGTCTATGAGGGGAGACTGAAATGTCCTAATAGTTGGTGTACTTAAAAGTTTGTTATGTAGGAATAGTTTTCGTTAGTTTAGTTTTGTTTAGGTTGTTTGGTTAGTTGGTTTTATAATTGTCAATTTGGTTGGATGTGGAGAAGTACGCAATTTGAATAATAATAATTATAAATGTAACTACCGATATAGCACATGCTTGTCACATTGTGGCGAGACTTCGAGATAAAGTTAAATAAATCTGTTATTCATCCAAATACTCACATAACACAGTACTATTATACCGGGTGTCCCACAAAGAGATTTACACATTTAATTTTATATTACGTGCACATTCTTGCACCGAATGTTTTTAAATTCTACACAGTTTACAAAGTAGGTTCTGAAAATATTCTGGGAAAATTTCAGCTCTCTAACCTTCGTAGAAACAAAATGGCGGCATATTGAAAATTTGACCAATTCGCTTACTACTTCATGAGTTATTATCTTATTTGTTGCAGTAGTATTGCCTCATTTGATGGTACCAGAAATGGATCAAGCAATCTTCCAACAAGATGGAGCTCAACTTCATTTCGCAAATCATGTTAAGCAATTATTAAATGACAAACTTCATGGCAGTCGGATTGGTCATGGAAGTGATTTTTCAGATTGGCCAGATTTAACTGTTTGTGACTTCTTTTTATGGGGTTACCTACTTAAAGGAGAAAGTTTATACCCATAAATTCAATAATGATGTGGAACTAGAACGATCAATTGAAGCGGTACTTTTCCGGATACCGCAGAGTTTCTTTGAAAGAGCTTACTAATCATTTCTTAAGCGCTGTTATCAGTGTGTTGCTGTAGATGGGTTTCAATTTCAATAATTTTGGACTTTTGAGGTTTTCTGTTAGGCTTTGTTCTAGTTGTTTTCTTCAAAAGTCATATTGCCTTAAAGTGCAACAATAAAAATATTTTTTAAACCCAAAAACACCTTTTTAATGCTTTTAAAGTATTGTTATTACTTAATTTATATCGTTCTTCTGGATAATTGAAGGATTTGAAATGACGGCTTCAATATACGAGAATAAAGTAATACAGTAGTATACAGTAATGGAATATTTTATAGAAGAAGTAGACTTATTGATATTGGAATAATCTTTTTGGAGCTTATTTACAAGCAGTATGTGGTAATAACACAACTGTAACAATAAGAAGAGATCTCAATCTATTTTATACATCGTTCTGCTATATAATTTGAGGTTTTAAAACTTGAACTATTCTATGATATGATATTATATTACTACATTACTATGTGAGTATACAGGTTACCTAATTTACTTAGATGAATATCTGAGCCTTGCACAAAACTTTACAGATCTTTAAACAGGATTCTATCTTCAAAAAGAGAAATTGAACAGATTTTCTTCTTTCTATTACTGGACCAATATAGATTTGGAACAGTATCGGTTGAGGTAGATTTTACCTACCGTAGAGGATAGAATAAATTTCTCCCTCTTACTATACCTTTTTACTACTCCTCCCGGTCTTCGGTCATTGTAACCAAACAGGATACAATTTGGATCTTTTCAAATATTATATTCTATTTCTCTATTATAGTACCAAAAGTGTACAAGGAGACTTCTCAACAACAAGAAGCCAAACAAATTTACTCTGAGAGAGTTTACCGTTTTGAGTGCATTTTGCCTACCTTAGAGAGGAAAATTACAGGTTTTCTCCTCTCTACTGGACCAATATGGAACTAAGAATGTATCGGTTTGAGCGCAGGAGTTTCAACATGGAGTCTAATGCCCGTGGAAATCCATCTTGATCCTGCGGAATAGCTTCTTACCGGAGACCAATTATTTTCCCTTCAGGGAAGCTAACTTGAAAGGAAGCCTTAAGTTATCCTTCATTGTTGGATAGGATCTCGTTTGAGGCTTTCGGGGTGGCTTCAGCGAATACAGCTCGGGCTGTTATGGTTCAAATGTGGCTAATTCATCATCGCTATGCTATGAGATTCGTCCTGCACTTGTACTTATACATATACCTAATATTAAATAAATAAATAAATAAATAAATAAATAATCTACATAACATTACATAGTCCAGTCAAATAGATGGTTTTACTAGTAAGAGTCCCGAAAGTATTTTTGTGAATGGTGTTATGTGGATTTTGAGGGCTGAATTGGAATATCAGATCTCCTGAAACACAGTTCCACCTCCAACAACCCAATCATTTCTGATTTTTTAAATTTGAAATTTGTCTGTTTTTGAAGTATAAATTTTTGTTCTTTCAATAGTGAAATCACCCATGGACTTTAGAATATATTTGGAAATGGACAGATTTGGGCATGAGCCTTTTATGCCTTTTCATAATATAAGTATGATGATTGTACACTAGTAGTTCTGTGAACAGTAGACCTCGCGCTCAGTAAGTTACATTGACCTATTGTTATGTTTTCTCAAAAATTAATAAATAATTTATCAATTTAATATGTCTAGAAAAAATCATAAATAAACATAGAGCTTTCTGTCCTATCGTACCGTGACGTGTCCTCCCGGAATGTTAGTGTGAGCGCTGTTATCAGGTCTGGCTGCAACTGTCTACAACGTTGATGGAAAGATACATTTTCAAGATGTTCGATGTTTTTGAACGGGTAGTATTATAGTCTACTAGACAGCTGTTTTATGATGAATAGTTCTATAGTCTGATTTTTACTCTAATATTGGCGTATGATGGAGGCTCCTTATTCCTTTTATATTATCCTTGAAATGCAAAATTTCCAAAAACCTTGTATATACGTCGACGCGCAATTTAAAAAGGAACATACCTGTCAAATTTAATGAAAATCTATTACCGCGTTTCGCCGTAAATGCGAAACATATAAACATTAAGAGAAATGCCAAACCATCGATTTGAATCTTATACCTCACTTCGCTCGGTCAATGATTGAATAAATAGATAGAAGCATCCATTCCTTGGACAGGACAACTATCTGCTCCTTTTATCAGAATTTGAAATAGATGAAAGAATGAGCAATCAAATTAAACTCCATATCCCAAATAAAAATCTAGTTAAAATTTCTCAAAATCCAGTTAAAGTTGATACAAATTATACATTCAGAATAGAATAAAATAGTATGATTTTTTATGATGACGTGGTGAAGTTTGGACAGTAATGTCCTCTTTAACACTTAACCACGTCGTTAGCAAATCATTTGGTGGAATATCAGTTTCCAATTGAACAATATTTTTCTATTCTTACCAGTTAAATGTATGTATTCTAAGGATACAAAATCATGGTTTCGATATGTAGATGATATTATCTGCTTATAGAAAGGAAGTAACAGACAACTAGACAATTTTCTTTCCTATCTGAATGGATTACATCAGAGTATAAAATTCACTGTAGAGGTAGAACAGGATTGTGTATTGAATTTTCTAGATTTAAGAATAGATCATAGCACTGGTTTTCACAAGTTCTCTATTTTCAGAAAACCAACCCATGATGATGTTATCATTCCTTTTCATTCTTGTCATCCTATTTCTCACAAACTTGCTGATTTCAATAGCATGCTCTATAGAGCACTGACAATACCTATGAGCCATCATGATTTTGATATTGAGATCACTAGAATTAAACAGATAGCTGTCACAAATGGGTATGAAGAAAGTATGGTGGACAGATTATTGAGTAAAATTAATAGACATATTTCAATCAATTCTAGCTTTGTAGGCTCAAACTGTGAGGAGAAGACTTGGATAAAAATCCCATATTTTGGCCTTGTATCTGATAAGATAGGTAGGAAATTGAAGAGGAATGGATCTTAAGTTGCTTTCAAGACCAAACCGATTTTAAATAGTCTATTTAGCTGGAGTAAAGACAAAATTGATATTTGGGATAAAGGTTGGGTGTACAAACTTAAATGTAGTGATTGTAATGCTTGTTATGTGGGTCAAACTGGTAGAAGTTTCAAAAGTAGAATTAAAGAACACATCAGAGATTGGAATAAACAAAATGGGGAATCTAACTTCGCAGAACATTTGATAACAAATAATCACAAGTGCACAGTTAAGGAGAATGTTGAGTTTCTGCATGTTAATAACAAATGCAGATCTTTGAATATACTAGAGGCTTCAGAAATAACAAGAGTAATTAAGGAAAATTCCCAGTATAGTTTAAATGACCAGATTCATTTCAACCAATACAACACTACAAATTTAGTGTTATCTTAAAATTGTAAGCATACATTAGTCAATAGTTTTTCCATTTACATATCTGTTTAATTATCTTTCACACCTGTTTTCTTGGTTCTTATTTTGTACTGAAAGTAATTTTGTTATCATGGCGATTCTGTTGCTTGAGCCGCCATTTTGTCACACCGTTGAGTGGGAGGAGACTGTCTAGCTGGGCCAATGGCAGGCGTTCTTGTCCTTGACCAATAGCAGTACTCGCCTACTAGTATAAATTCTGCTGCTCTCGTATTTAGTTCTAGTTTATCAAAGATTGACAATGGTGTAATAACCGAAACCGGTCTTTCTAATTATAAATAAAGCTTTGGTTTTTGACAATTTCTTAGTCTTTTTCATTCGATACAAAATCACCTTTCAGAGAAAACTAATGACTCATTCAAGACTATTAAACGAATGATATTTGACTTTTGATATTTATGGATATTTTGGGAAACAATTTTATCATGGGAGAGTCACTTAGCTCACAATCTGATAATTATTTAAATGTATAATGATTCAGTTATGATCTTGAATATAATTTCCTGTGATGATAACTGTATTCCGTTGAGAATGACACAAGTGTTTCCGAGGAGCATTTATTCGAGATTAATTAATCATCGGGTTGAAGTTAGTGAAGTTTTATGAAAAAGGTCTCATTCAAGACGAACACATCTCCCTCTCCCCCTTTAAAGAGAATGAGGAGGAGGAGGTGGAGGGGGAATGAAGGGGGGGTCCACTTTGTGTGTCGCTGTTTGAAATCTTCTCAACTGTCAAGAAACCAGGCCAGCTCGTGTCCCCTTTTCTCCTATGACGTCATATTCATGACCCTGAGGGGTGATCCACCTCCTCCTCATCCAACTACTCCTCCTCCTCCTCCTCCTTCTCTTTCTCGTCCTTCTCCTCATCCCTTGACTGCTGAAAAGCAAGCAGTTTTCTGTGGAAGTGTTTATATGCAGTACTTGGTTCTACTTTTGCCCGCTAGGTGGCGAGTTTCATTTCAAACTAACTTTTCTCTCACTAGAAACTAGAAATATCTTCCACTTTCTCTTTCGTTAACTATCACTCTTTTCCTGTCTCTTCTTCTCTCTCCCTATTTTAACATACATCCCTTTTGTCACATATATGAATAAAGAACTCTAATCTAATTCAATCTAATGTTTCTCACTACATAACTCTCTCGCTCATTCATCTCTTTTTGAGTTCTTCATCACTGTCTGTCTCACTCTTCTGGCTTCTTTGAAGTCTGCATTATAGTCATCTCAATTCCTTATCTGCTTTCTTTTATCTACAGTATGTTTGTTTTCTCCTCCTTTTCCTTCTCCCATTTCTCCTGCTTCTATCATATCCCTCCTTCTCCTACTTCTTCCACTTCCTCTTCCCCTTACTCACGTATCAGTTCCCATCAACTCTATCCTCCCCCTCCTCTCGATTCTCCTCCACATCCTCTTCCTCCTTCTTCTCTCTCCTTCCCCTACTTCTAACTCCACTTATTCTACACCTACTCTTTCTATTTTTCTTCTTCCTCTTCTTCTTCTCCTTTCTCATTTTTTCTTCTTCTTCCTACTTTTTTCTTCTTCTTTTTATTATTTCTTCTTGTTTTTCTCCTTCTTCTTCTCTCTCCTTTTTTTCTTCTTTCTTTTTTTCATTTCTTCTTTTTTTTCTCCTTCCTCTTCTTTTTTTTCTCCATTTTTCTTCCATCCATCTTTCTCTCCTCAACCTCTTTATTCCTTGTCTGACACTTTATTTGGCTTCCTCTCCTCCACGTTTCTCTCATTCACTCTCTCTCTCTCTCTCTATTACTGAACTCAAGTACGTAGAGAACGCTTTTACTCTTTCTCGTTTATCTCAAGTACGTAGAGAACGTTTCCTTATAAACCTACTTGAGAGGGTTATTTGTGCTGGCACCGAAATATCTCCGACTGATCTATTTTGATACCTGGCTGAGCTTATGAAACAGTCTCACACCTGGCAAGTGGCAAATCAGATAACTCATGATTGCTCACAAGTAGATCTCAGTGAGTTCACAAGATCTTGTAGAAAATATGAAGTTGGATTTGTCTCAAGTAGATTTGAGTGATGTCGTTGTGAGATTGCTCAGATTGTACAAGTGGATTCCAGTGATTTCTTAAGCGCTCGAAGAAAATTTGTAATCCTGTTGAATTACATAAAGAGTACTTGAAAGGAAATTAACTTCTCAAGACTGAGAAAATTGAAGCACTCACGTGTTGGTCTTTCTGTGTCTACTTTTTGCGTGAAGTAAATACAGTGTTTACACATCTATATTTGGATCGTATTTGTGAACAATTATTGAGAACCAGTTTGAATTTCCAACTATCAATTTTAAAGTATACCAATCAAGTATAGTTTTTTATGAATTTCATAGTACCTACAGATGGAATTAAATAGAGAATGCATTTATTCAAATGCTAATAGTTATTATTGGACGAAAATCCTAAATGAATGCTGCAAATCACCCCGAAGACCTCTGCTACTGCAGACATTGACAACAGGGCTAACAGCTAGATGGAAATTCGATGAGAACTACTATCCAAAAATTAGTTGCCAGCCCGGGAATCGAACCCGGTACCTACCAATTGCTAGTCAGGAATGCTTGCCCTTACACCAAACTGACAATCTCTGGATAGCAGCGCTCATTTTATACGAAGCCATAGCGGCCAACTAGTTACAGATGGAATTAAATAGATAATGCATGTTAGCCCAGTTGTCTGCAGTAGCAGAGGTCTTCGGGGTGATTTGCAGCATTCATTTAGGATTTTCGTTCAATAATAATTATATATCATAGTACCTAGTTGAAGACTAATAAACCGTTCCATTTTAACTGAAATTGATATGAATATTGTTTGTGAAGGTAAAACTCGTTGGTTGAGTCTTCTATATTGTCAAGGATTGAATTAAAAGTTATTTTGAATGACATAAAGAGTGCTTAAAAAACTTAGGTAACTTCTCAAGACGGAGAAAATTGAAGCACTCAGTTCCACTTCCCAGTTTCCCATTCTCTTCAAAGATTGGGCTTTGAAAAAATTATATCATCAATTTTAGAATGTCTCATCACCATTACTTTAAATTGAAAAGTGTTTCTTCCTGTGAATTGATCAATTGAACGATGCTAGAAATAACCTTAAATTGATGAACCCACATTTGGGATTGTTGTATGAATTAACACTAAACATGTAGAAGACACATTATACGAAATTTCTAAAACTAACCATTGTATCCTATATATTAAGCGAGCAATTTCTGTATTTTTATATCTGGTTATCTATCTGGTTATTTATATTATTTTATATCTGGTTATTTATGTTCAACGGATCTCGAAAACGGCTCTAACGATTTCCTCGAAAACAGAGTAGGTTTATTGAATAAAAATTCGATAGCACTAGGTCTCATCCTTGGGAGAACTCGCTGAACGACATTAAAATTCATCCTTGGCTGGAACAGCGAGTGAGTATGTGAAAAATCAGAATATCGCATCCCCGAAATTCATAAGATGACATACAGGTATAGCCAGCTGTGGAATATAAACACGACCATTTCAGAGAATTGTGCTCTGTTTATCAATAGATAGAAATAATGAGCGAAGCTCGGTGCCCCGATATTATAATTGTAAACTATCTATTCTCTGTAATTGATGTGGTAGTTTTAGTTTTCTTTGGGAAATAAACATTTATTTTTCTATCAATTATAATAAAAACTGTTCTGGGCTGTAGCACTGGAGGAAACACTAGAGTATAGTACAGACTGTAGCCTCTGGTTTCCTTATAGTTGTAAATGATTGGATAAGTTATAATGGAAAGATAATTGCCACAAAAACCAAAGCAATATGAGTGGTTCTCCATTTTTATCCTTGTAAAAAATCTTCATTTCACAAGAGAATAATACTCGAACTGAAAAAGCTCTCTCGGCTTCCCACTCATCTCCCACAAGCCCAAACTAGAAAAGAATGGATTCCGACTTATTTCCAGCGCGAAATTAGGCCACACATAGAAACCTCGTTAGCCGGCTTCAATTTGGATGTGATATATATGTGATCGTTATCTATATATGTGATGTGTGCAATTGATCACATATCCAACGATCCGTAACGTGGGGCATTGGACGGGGCGCATTCTGGTGCTGACAGATGTAAGTGAATTAGGCCCGGCAAAAACCGCCGTATCAATCAATCAATTGATTAATTCAAAGTCCTGCTCGAGGTGATTCAATCGTCGAAACCAATCCTGCCTTCCAGGCACCACATATATCTCATCTCTAACTAGATCATAATAAGATGGATATTGATAACATGTTTTGTTACTTCCATTAGAAAGCATCGTCGTTAAGATTGATTGATTGATTGATTTACTCCATTTTCTTTGCCAGGTCTGAAGAGCCTATGGCAAACATCAAGTTACAGAAATATATTGCAAACTCAAATCACAGGGATAAAGAAATAACAAAAATTGAAAATATAAATAAAATTACTCCATTTTTTTGAGTAGCAGAATGATCATATTTTTAGAATGAGGCTTGTTTTTAAATAATAGCTTGTTGTAGAAGAAGAATACTTGATATATTTCATAAAATAACACATAGTTAACAATAAGTTTATAGTATTACAGGTATCGTTAATTTACAAAATATCATTATTGAATACTCCATTACGGTTTTAAACTATCAATCTCAGATAAACTGAGAAAAGCTAAATTGTATCATGTTTAGGGCCGGTTTCCGAGCTTATACAACATTTCAAATTAATCAGTTCAGTAGTTCGTACGTGATAATAAGTCACATATTCATTTTGTATCCTGTACATGTATAAGTCAATTCCTTTCTTTATATTCATGGCCGGTTTCCGAGCTCGGGATTTAGCTAAGTTCTAGACTTTAAACAGCAGGAGTCAGAAAATTGGCTTTCCAAAACCTGTAATATGTAATAGGCGTAGTCGCAGTTTTTATGATAATCTTTTTTCTCATTTCTATAATTATTGAAAACGTTTTTCCTTGACAAAATGAAACATTCCTACATAATTCAAAATAGCTCAAACTTTACACTATTTTCTCTTTATTTTTTTTGTGTTCAATTTTGTAGTTTTTCGAAATTTGATTTAAACGTGGACTGCAACTACGTCCGGTTTCGGAAATCCATTTTTTGACTCCAGCTATCTAGAGCTTAGCTAAATCCCGAACTCGGAAACCGGCCCTAAATATGAAAAAAGGAATTGGCTTATACCAAGTAAGGGATAGAAAATAAATGTTTGACGCATTATCACGTATGAACAACTGAACTGTTTAATTTGAAATGTTACATGAAGATTATTGATTTACTGAAGATGATTTTCATCCTTATTAATCAGTTGATTATAATTTTAAAAATTGATACAATGTTCACGTAAGATAAAAGCTCAATCAGGTAGTTTTCTATTATTTTAATAGAATAGTATTGTCTCTGTTAGAACTAAAGTAGAAAGCAGTAGAATGTATAGTATTGATCGAGCGACATGATTGGTAGATGAATGACCAATCAAGGTGAACGTCTGCTATTGGCCCAGTCTAACCAATCATACTTTGAGCTGATTGGTGTTTAATTCGCCATTGCTGTTACGTTTTTGCGAACTGGTCATTTTGGAAGTGACTTATCTCAGCCAATCTCAGACGTTTATTTTTATAGGAATTGCTAGTCTTGACCAATCATTGTTTTTCATCTACCAATAATATATCACTTAACCGACACAACATTTTCCTCAGCTCTTCACTGTTTACCAAAGAATGATAATGGTGTTAGAACAGATACAAATATTTCAATAATTTTATTCATTGATTTTATCATTTATGCATCTTCCAGTTTTTTAAGGTCTTAATTCATCAGAATATTTGCCTTCCATAGACGATGAGAGAGGAAACCTGAAAAAATAAAGAGTAGAGAACATATAAGAAAGCATTCAGAGAGAGTGGAACAAAATAAGAAAAGGAGAGAAATATTGTAATAAAGTGATACAGAAGTTCACTTAGAAGTTTTGTGAAGTTTTCTGCTGGGAAAAGGAATAGCGACATTGTGATACATGAGGAAGCACTTCCAAACAATTTTGAAACTTGCATTATTGAGAGATATGGAACTCGAAAGGCATGTACTAGCATACAAGTGTGGATGCTATTATTTTATCGTTCTGAATTTTCAACAACTTTCTTCTATTCATTGTAAGCTGATGTAAGTTTAAATTCATAATTTTGTACTAGCCTGTAATTTAGTTGATTACATGCAGATTAGTAACATGGGTGGATTCAAAGATAACTCTACACCACCACTTTAAACTGTTCAGCATTCCTTGTGAAAACATCTATATACTTCCCGTTAAATCTACTATGACAGTTTATAGTGAAACCTACTACGAAATCTACGGAAAAACTTGGAGCGTTTTCCGATTATTTTGAATTTAGCTGTTTGTGCTACATTCACAAGTATTCTTTGGGAGCATAAAATACTCTATACTCGTAGTAGAATTCGATATTAATGTTCAACTAACTTAAATTAATTATTGTTCTTGTAGCTTTTCATTCAATGAAAAAAGTATGTCGACTATTGTTTCATAATAGAACCTCGTAGTGTCGATGAATGAATGGTCCACTGTTCTGAGAGACGAAGGCAAAACATAACCTCTAGAGACTGTGTATTCCAAGGTTTAGAGCAGTTTTGGGCGAATGCCTGTTGTTTTTACCTGAATTGTATTTGTGTATTAATGGATAGATTATGAAATTAAAAACACAATGTATGAAGAATTGTTCACAATGTCTCCAATATCCTTGATAATAGTGTTGAATCTATTAAAAGTAAAAAGTACCATTTATGCAGTTTCATGCTGTATGTATTACTTCCTAGTATAGAGGGTATCTTGTAAAGTGGGCCATCAATGGATTAACTGAAGTTTCGTGATTATTTCATAGTGAAGATTTATAGTGGAATGAAAACTATTATTGGTTAGTCTCTGAGACTAGTTTCAATGCCAATCATCATCATCATCATAAGAAACTTCTATAGTGCAGATAATTATGCATGTCGCACATAGTATTTGCTTGTTAATCTGCCCCAAGAGAGTTATCATTGTCATAATACATAAACTAACATATGATGTATGATAGTATTATTTGCGACACTTGTTATTCTATTACATGTTTGACCAACTGCAATCGTGGATTTGATCCTTTATTAGACCTGTGTTCAAGACTATCAAATATTTGATGACTATCTTTGATCTGGAATATCACAGTGTGATCATGCTTTACTTAACCAATACCCGAAGTCAAAAATTGTTGCTTATACCCTATCAAGTTCTCTAAACCCCTGTATTAGTGTATTGTAGGCCTATTGATTCACTGGACTACAACATACTGGACTAATAAGTATAGCATAATCACAGAAGAAGGAACCCTTCCTTCTTACCTTTTAACTGCGTTGTATAAGTATTTGCCAGGAAAATGTTTACCAATTTCAGACGAAAAAAGGGTTGCCGCATTAATTCAACTCTGGTGATATCATAGAAAGAAGATTGCATAAGAAGATATCCCATATGGTATAGGTAGTTTATGTTCCAAATTTCAAGCCAATTTTTTGTCTAGCGGATAACTGTTGACTACAGTCCATTACTAGTGTTTTGTTTAAAGTGCGTAGAAATTCACGCGCCGCGAACATGAGCAATTCACTTTTAATCAGCTGATGCCAAGCTTTTTAAATCTGTATCTTACCGTTTCTGAAAAAATACAGACATAGTCAACTGATTAAAAGTGAATTACTCATGTTCGCGGAGCGTATATCTGTACGCACCTTTACAGCATAAAGTAGATTTGACTGTGGAAAGAAGTCGACACTTTGAAGTTGGGACGCACAAGATGGATTTCTTTTGAGAGGACGTCGCATGTTTGAGGTTAGGGTAGCTGGAAAGACGCGTTGCGGAGAGCCCAACCACTGAAGCAAAGCCGGGGGATAAGCTTGGGGGGTGGTGTACCCCTATTTTCGGTTGGGGGGTACCCCACTAGAGGGGGGGGGGCGGTGTTGGGTCGGGGGGAGTTGATGCAGCCTCTAGGGTTGGGTGTATTGATCTGGGATACAGCCTCCTCAGTATGATGCCAGCCCTCAATCAAGCACTCTCTCTCGCTTGCTCCTTTGTCACTCCCACTCACTCTGTCACTCTCTCAAAGTTGAAAGCAACGCAACGCGGATGTTGTGTTGCGTGTTGCTTGCTACGTTCAACTTCACTTAAAATCCAACAACAAATTCAAATTGTACATTAAAATTTAGTTTATCTGGCGTTGTTATCAAATTCCAAAGGCATTCCTCTAATGATGTTTAGTGGATTAAGATACTGATGTTGTTGAGAGTTAGTGATATTTATCCATGATAGAACACTGGAATGTTGCCTAGAATTTATCATGAATTTACATATATGACACTGAAGATGACACCATAGGTGCTGAAACATGTATATAATTCTTCAATAAATTCGTGATATTTCCAGTATTTCATTGTTACTAAATATTGATAGATTTGAATTCCTATACTGGTTTCTAGGATACTTATTAAATCTAATGGACCAATAACCTTTAGTGAAGGTTATCTTTGATGACCAAAACTTTGATGAAGCCGCCTTCCTGACTGATGTGGCTCAGACTCCATGGCATCAAATTGAAGCATTACCCTCAGTTGATGACATGGTCGAACTTTCGAGAATTGGACTTTGACTTTGTATGACAAACATGCACCTTATGTGACAAGGAGGATTAATAGAAAACGACGAGTACCGTGGATGACTGAAGACATACTTAAGATGATGGGACGTAGAGACAAAGCACATAGAAAATTTAAAAAGACATTTGACTTGGACAGTTTGATAGAGTATAGGAGCCTTAGAAATAGGGTTAAACAGGAATTACGGAACTCAAAGATTAGGTACTTGAATTCGTTTATGACAAACAATAGACAAGACTCTAAATCACTTTGGCAGGGAATAAAAGAATTCGGGCTTGGCAAACAGAAATCGAATCCACAAATTGACTTACCATTGAATAATATAAATGACCATTTCGTTTCACACTCTAACCAACGCGACGAAGTTGTCATTGCTAATCATATAGATGATCTTGAAGAGCAGGTTACAAACTTAGATTTACCAATCACTGATCAATTTCATTTCCATCCAATCTCAGAAGAAGACACTTTCAGAGCAATTCAACGTATTCATAGTAATGCTACGGGTGTAGACAAAATTCCTATTAAATTTATCAAGAAGATGTTATTTGCTGTTTTACCAACCATTACATACATTTTCAACAAGTCACTTGAAGAAGGCATTTTCCCTGAAAACTGGAAGTTTGCTCTGGTTCGCCCTCTAAATAAAGTTCCATCACCCAATAAAGTTGAGGATTTTAGACCAATCAGTATTTTACCTGCATTGTCCAAAGTGCTAGAAAGACTCATCCATGCTCAAGTTGTAAAATTTCTAGACAACAATAGTAAGCTTCATAACTTCCAATCAGGCTTTAGAAAATTCCATTCAACTGAGACAGCTCTGCTTCGTGTCACTGATGATATAAGGTTAGCTATGGACCAAAGAAAATGCACCATCCTCACCCTATTTGATTTTTCTAAAGCATTCGATACTGTTGATCATACAGTCCTTCTGAATAAGTTGGCTATTCTTGGTTTCAGTCACAACTCGTTAGTTTGGTTTAAATCCTATCTATTAGGTAGGAAACAATGTGTATCTGTCGGTGACAAAAAGTCAACTTGGAAAAACGTTATGCATGGAGTACCACAAGGTTCAATTTTAGGCCCTCTCCTCTTCACTTTGTATGCTAATGACCTTTCTTCCATTATCAAATTCTCCAGTTTCCATACTTATGCAGACGACCTTCAAATCTATTTAAGCTGTCCCATAACAAAAATTAATGAAACAGTTGGAATAATGAATCAGGATATCAATTCGATAGTGGAATGGACAAAGAAAAATGGCCTTAAGCTTAATCCCATCAAAACACAACCTATTATAATTGGATATTCTCGTCTTATAAACAATATTGACCTTGAATCGATTCACAAAATTAGTGTAGACGGTAATGACATTCCTTACTGTAGCTCAGTTAAAAATTTAGGCATTATTATGAATAATACTCTTGACTGGTCAGAACAAGTGAACAAAACTTGTAAAAAGGTATCTCAGCCATGCATGCATTGAAGAAAATGCACGATATCCTCCCTAGAAACATTAAATTATTATTGGTTCAATCTCTCATCTTCCCACATTTAATGTATTGTAATTCTGTTCTTAACGATATGCAAGTCACTCTGAATGATAAACTACAGCGTTGCCAAAATTATTGTCTACGTTTCGTCTACTCTCTCCAACGCCATGATCATATCACCCCAGCCCACATTGCTAGTTCAACATTGAAGCTTCCCGATCAGAGGCTTTTTCGAATAGTCAAGCTTGTTAGAGATATCTTGAAATACGGTAATCCGAACTATTTTAAAGATGATTTCAAATTTGTCTCTGAAGGTAGGAGGATAGATGCTTCACATACTAGAACCGGAGAAAGTACTTTAAGGATACCCAATCATCGAACTACTATTTTCACAAAATCCTTCTTAGTCAGTGCCTGTCGTGCATGGAATACACTTCCTGTTTCTATCAGGTCTATCGAGAGCCGAGCGAGCTTCAACCTGACTTTAAAAAAACATCTTTTGGAACAAATGACTGAAACTGTCCGGCCCTAGAACGATCACATGACAACCATCCCTCACCCATTCCACCAATATAAACCTTTAAACCATGTTATAGAACGAATTGTATATATATATATATATAAACTCATGTTATTTCAATTATCCACTGCATACTGCTGTATATTACTGAAATTTGATAACCCTGATCTACTTTCAGCCTACTTCATTTTATTAATCAATTATTTGATCTTATCTACCTATATAATTATTTTACTTTATCAATTTTCTGTTTTTTTTTCTCTTCAATATTCATATTGATTGAATTTTTTACAATCTTTCCATTAATAAATAAATCCTTAGTTTAAATAACGAAATTAACGTTTTGGTAGAGAGTTAGTGGGGAGGATATTTTTAATATTCTTCCCAAAGAATGGACATTGATATGTCCAAAGCTCCGCCAATTTATGTAGATGCATAACAATATGATTATTATCTATAGTTATTATATTACAAATTGCTTTTTCATATCATATACAGTTCAATAGTTATTTTCTTAGTCTATATTATGTAAATTCATCTATGACTTTGCTGTATTGTAAGCTATTGTATATAAGTGTATAAGCCAGTATATATTGTAATCTACATAAATAAAGTACTCAATCAATCAATCAATCAATCAATCAATCAATCAACCTTTATATTCGAAAGTCCATCAGATTTAATAAGTGTCCTAGAAATCGAGCCAGAAAATTACAAATTTTTCTGTTTCAGGTTTTTTGGATTAGCATATTTTCAATAATTGATAGAAATTCAATGTTTCTCTCCTCACTTGTGGAATTTCGTGTTTTGAGATACGTTTTGTAAGAATTTAAGATACTTTCTAAGATTTCTCTACGAAGTGTCAGTATTTTGAATTGTGAATTCCTGCTGTTGAAATGAATGGATTAATTATTCAGCATTAATTTTCCCCATTGAACCAATGCTGCAAGTTTGAAGTGAAACTCAAAATATTCCCGTTGATGATTTGTTAGAAGAATAGTATAAATTGGAAGTTAATTCAGATAGTATTCCTAGAAGAATAGTTGTTTTGTCAACTTTCAACTACTTTTTCAAGTTTTCTTACTGGGGATACCCACGTTTCCGAGTTGAATATTCTGTGAAATTTAAATTTATTATTTTAAAAGATTCAGTTGATAATATAATATGAGTATCCTCATATCACATATCTTTAATGAGAAAATGAGTATTGAAACTTAGATTTTTCAAGCTTTTGAAATGAAATTTTTTGAACTTGAAGCTGAACGTTTTTTATTTCAGATTTTCCTGTCATAAATATTTCTTGACAAATTTCACAAAAAAAGGTTCGATAAAACAGGAGAAAATTGAATTGTGGTGAACATCCATGGAGTAGAACATGAATATAACCTCTAGAGTCAATTGAATTCTAATATACTGAGCAGAATATTATTACTGGACTACTAGTTTGGACAAAATAGGATTACCAATTCTATAGACATTTATAATAACAGATTTTCATGGAAATATTGTTGTAAGCTATATTTTTGTAATACAACAATGTTCTAGATAACGGTTGAAGCTTCAGAATAAAATTGCATCCAATTAGTGGTACAGGAAAAGTTTAGGATTGTGGATAGGATAATAAGCTTATCATTGTAGAGGAAAAATGGATATTCAAATACAATGTGGAATTCACCAGAAATATTTTCAGATTAACTTCAGCAGAAGAATTCGATAGACAAGCTCTTTTTAGATTTTCAGCGAATTTACCCTGAATTCAAAATTCAGGAATAAACGATTAGAGGAAAAAATTGAAGTGATGACGTGCTTCTGAATGACGTAACAAACGGACAGGCTTTTGCTGCAATCTATTTTTGTTTCAATTTTTCAGAGAATTTCAATAAATTTCAAATGGAATTACGAGAACTGCTGATCAGAAACGGGAAAAATGTGCAGCCAGCAAAGAGTAGGCATGAACGGGGAAAAGCTCTCTTGACTTTTCCTGATAAAGCATGATGTAACAGATGAATGCTTTCACACACATGGTACTTATTTTTCCACATGGCCAGGGAAAAAAGAAAAAGCTGGTTTCAGCCTTTTCTTCTCCCTATAATCATCACTTCTCTCTCCCTCTTCAACTCTCTGTATTTATCATCATATCACTCTATCTCTCTCGTGTTATCATCCGTTGTCCATTGATCGTAGGCCTAATATCGAGTCCATTTTTATCCGACGCTTCCACAGTGAAATTCACTCCATACTGTCAGCATTGTTTGAATGGGAAGCGTTGATGTTATTAATAGGGAATGCTGACACAAAAAGTGAATCTAACAATAGCAGGGCTGGAAATAAATAAGAACAGCGCCCCTCATAAATAACATAGATTTTTCTCATTCAACCAATACTGTCAGTCTAAAATGAATCCCACTATAGAAATAAATAACAGAACAGACATGCAGTGTTTTCCTCTATAGGTTGATTAAAATAGAAATGTAATTTCTATGTTTTTTGTTTTATTTTCGAGAATATCATGATGGAGACTGGATTTTCCTGTTAGGTGAAATCATGTTGTGTTGGTTGATACTGTAGTGTAATTCACTCTGATCTGTCAGAATTTCTCGAATGGGTAACATTGATGATGCTCATATATGATATACTGACAGTTTAAAGTGGATTCACAATGAAAAATGTGGCTGTGATTTGAGGGAAAAATATTATTTTTGCTACCTTCCAGCTGTCAATGTTTTGCAGCCTACGTCCGAGCATCAAAATCAGTATTATTTTGTTATTTATTTTTGCAGGATTGAGTTATTGAATTATTAACAGGGTTATTTTGAACATGAATATCATTGTCCAACTCATAGATCAATAGATAGATTAATAATATTGCCTTTATTTACCAAAATTAAAAATATTGCAAGTGTTGTGGGCGAAGTTGAGTCAATAAGAGCCCCCTTTTTCACTCGACCCGGAAAGATTTATAAGCTGGGTTTTATACCAAAGTTATCAACAAAATGTTAATAACTTTATGCTTTCAGATTCTATCAGATTGAACGGAACTTCACAAACACATATGTTCATCATGTGTATGATAAGATATGTTCAATCTAATAGAATCTATAAGGAACTAGCCGTCAGGCTCGCTTCGCTCGCCATATCCGTCTAGCCAGGGGGCTCCGCCCCCTGGACCCCCGACTGGATCGTCCAGGAATAAGATCAGCAGGCTCGCTTCGCTCGCCTGCATTTTTCATTTGAGCATTTTTATCATATATGTTAGAACAATCCAGTCAGGGGTCCAGACTAAACGTCTGGCCAAACGGATATGGCGAGCGAAGCGAGCCTGACGGCTAGTAATATAATATTCCCAGGATTGAAGTAGCAGTGCCCAATCAATTTTTCCGCGATAAATGCATTTAAATCTTCAACTTGGTGCCAACCTAACAAAGTCAACTCAACTTAATGCCAACCTGACAAAATTATTAATTTAGTTGCCAGTTAACAACTGTTTCGAAGAGGTACTCTATCTAGATTATAGTTCCATAATAACATATGATATGGAAATTTCAATTATAAAGAAGAGATTGGGAGAAGAAGAATATACATGCTAAAAGACGAACTTTAAACCCTTAAAAACAACCCTTAGAGTTAAAATATTGCCAAAAGATTTCTTAGTGCGCCTCTAAAGGGCCAACTGAACATACCTACCAAATTTGAATGTTTTTGGTCCGGTAGTTTTTTAGTTATGCGAGTGAGTGAGTGAGTGAGTGAGTGAGTGAGTCAGTGCCATTTCGCTTTTATATATATAGATGAAGTTATCAACATTTTGTTAATAACTTTGGTGTAATCGCAGCTATAAGATCTATTTATGAGTACGTAGATTTGCATTTCAAAGCATTAGGCAAATTAATATTCTTGATTCCTTTCAGCTGTCAATGTTTTGTAGCCTATGAAGTCTACGAAATTATTCTAATTCTGTTATGTATTTTTGCAGAGTGTGATGAGTTATTGGATTATTTACAGAGATATTTTGAACATGAATATCTTTCTCCAAGAGTTAAAACGAGATTTCACTTTCAAATTTTTAATGAAGATTAGCATTAGTGGAAGTTTCTTTAGTTGCAATTCCCCTTACCAGTTTCATATTGGTTTCCCACTTACTTTTTAATAATATTTTCAAATATCAAAATTTTCTTGGACATTCTATAATGGCTCAATTAGCCGAGACCGATCGTGTCATTAAAAAAAGAAGAGAGGCTACTTTATGATTGTATGGTAAGAGATGTTCTGGTATTTCTGCATAATTGGAAGAATAAGAGTTTATGTTGTCAATACCATTATATTTGTTCAAAATCAATTTTAATCATAGAACCTGGTTCAATTGTTCAATTGGTTCAATTGTGGCAGCTGTTGCCATATGAAACCTGGTTCTGCAATTTAAATTAATTTTGAATAAATATAGTGGTATTGACAACATCAACGTTCATTCTATGTACTAGTAATCCTAAAAAAAATTATATTTGAATCTCCTATCTTCTTCTTTCGTGTCTGGGGGCACACAGTGTCAAATACTATTCCAAAATTTAGCCGCAGAAACTGCTTTGTCATTTGCTGAAATAACATCCTCCATCGTGCAATGTATTTCCATATTTGGAATACAGGTCATGAGGTGTTCATAGTTTTGAGTCATTTCACATTCGCACAATGCATACTCACTATAACCCCATCCGACCTGCATCTAGTGACACCTGTTCTCAAACGATTCAATGACTTCCACGTCGTTTATGGCAGATGGAAACCGGCAGCCCCTTCCTCTTTATTTCCATGCTTCCATGAACCTTCTATAATAATATGAAATCTTCTATAATCTTTATCATCATCTTCTCACAAGGATTAGGCTCTATTGGCCTGTAGCGGCATCCATTTCTTCCTTGGTCTTCCTATGCCTCGCTTTCCTTCGGGTTTGTACTCCCATGCTAATATTGGGAGCCTATTGGATGGCATTCTGAATAAATGAGTAGATAAATTTTCCCGATATTTCTTCAGAATATCCAATAGCGGTTCTACATTCAATTCAGCTCTTATGTTGTCATTCCTTATTTTATCCAGTCTACTACACCCTTTGACCGCTCGTAAAAATCTCATTTCAGCAGCTTGTATACGAGATTCAGTTTGTCTGTTTAATCTTTATAAAATCTCAAAATCATGGAATCTTCTATAAATATGAGCTATATATTTATGCTGATTTCCATCATGTTAACAGAATCTCATCAACAACAGAATCAATGATTATTATAATGAATATTGGAAGTCTTGCCTCAATTTAGCTCACCTTTTGTTCTATCTGGGTGTATTTCATTACATATCAAGTAATTCCTTCTGTGATAAGATTAGAATTGTACTGTAGTTGATTACTATGTGAATTGAGTGAATAGTTATTTTTGTTCGTTAAACTCAAAACCTTATTGCGAAAAGAAAGCATCAAAGTGCACATGAACCATGTCTTTCTAATGAATTCTAATCCGACGAATTCAATATTATTGTATCAAGAATGAGAGCAATCGGTTGTTTGATCAATCCAATTTGTACCCAATACTGGACCGCGCCATCCAATTTTGTTGAATTCAATTTTGCTGAATTGAATAATATAACAGGGCGTGGTGTGTAATTGCAAAATCCCATCCAATAATAGCGGTGCCCGTGCCAATACACACGGTCAGATTCACTGCAAACTGACAGGACAGGTTAAATTGGAAGCGTATAAATGTTACTCAGTAGGCATACTGTCAGCTGAAAGTCATCCACTCCTACAGTGGATTTCACTTATAAATGGCAGCATTAATTAAATGGCAACTATTGATGTTGTTTGTGAAGTATTGCTGACACACTTTGAAGTGAACCCAACACACCGCTACCACGCAATATCTTGGTTTTATTCATCATTGAAAATGTTCACCCCACTCTATGGCTAGATTCACTTCTAACTGTCAGTATCCCCCATATAAATGACATCAATGCTTCCCATTCAATTAATGCTGCCAGTTTAAAGTGAATTTTACCATAGGAGATAGGACAACAGCAGACAGCATTCCTTATGAAACAACATCAATGCTCCTAATTCAATTAATGCTGACAGTTTAAAGTGAATCTTACCATCCGAGAGGGGAATTTGAGCTGACAGCATTCCTTATGGAGCAACATCAATGCTTCCAATTCAATTAATGCTGACAGTTGAAAGTGAATCGTACTGCATTGGGTGTGGCTGACCAAACAAATGATCAACAGGTTGACAAAAGATGGTGGTGCTCTGAAAACCGGAATAGGTCAACTTTAATTATTATTGGATAGCAATATCAATTATTGTTATTATGGGCGTGTTTTCACGATGCAATTTTATTCTGCTGTACTTTTTTCATTTTTTAGGCCCGGTTTTTGGGACAAAACTTGATAAATCTTTCAGATAATCAAACCTAAAGACTTGATATAGATTTAATAGTATATTAGATCCGATTTTATAAGCGTCCTAGAAATCGAGCTGTAGACTAATAGATACATGCAGAAAATTCAGATTGCACTCTTGTTTCTATTGATTACAGAATTATTCAGTTGAGAAGGATAATGGAGCCATGAAAATGAAGATAGTGGAAATAGATAAAACTTTTTTTAGTTCTTCAATTTTTTTCAAATCCATTCTTTCCTCCTTTGACTCACCTTAAATGACTTGGCCCGTTTTCTGTGATAATAATGGAACCTCATGCACCCATGGGCTCGATATATAATTATTTAATGTTTCATTAGCATCAATTAGGCCTATATCAGTTGATACTGAGATAAATTATTAGCTGTTCGTTTAAACCCGGAATAAATCTCATATATGATAAATGCGACTGTATATTCAAGTATTCATGGTTTAGTGTTAAAGGTAGACGATGCATTTAGCCGTAAGAGTCCTAGGGACTTGGCCATGAAAAATATCAAAGTTTTTTCTATGACTTGAAACTCTGAAATTAACTGAATAAACTGTAGACTGAATTCCTTGTCAAATCAAACATTCTTTATCGTGAATAAAAAATTCTCTAATCAACTAAATAAATTTGATTCTCGCCATTGGGATTGAATATCCGGAAATAAACTATAAAAATAAATGATAAATCATATCAATAAACGATAAACTATAAAACTAACTAATAAACGATGGAATAGACAGAAGATAAACTATAAAAATAACCGGAGACTGAATTTCTTGTTTAATTTGACTTCATCTATCCTGTTTGGGAAATAAAAATCAACCCCGAATCCTAAATTCCTAAGATCAAGTTCATCAACAGACAGATTTTATTCATTTATTGGACCAAGCAAACAACTACAATATTTTGGAAAAACAGGCTACTGCTCAAAACATTTTCTATTTCTTAATTTTGACTCAAATACTCCTTATTTTCAACAGTTTTCAATCAGATTTCTATAGAACAGTTGCTATCCTATCCACCAATAAGATACAACAATGAGTTCTAAACAAGAGCAACAAAAGGTTTGTGACGAATTTTCCAGCTTGATAGATAAAAAACACCTTCTTACATTTTTTTCTTTCAAATAATCATGAAAAAATACGGTGGAAGTCTTGAAAGACTTGAATAGGATGAAAATACTTGCCGACAATACTTGACAATAGGAAGCCGTATAAGAAGCAAAAATAAGAGGAAATCAAAAGCGACAAAGCGATTTAGACTGTGTTGAAATTCGCAATATTGTCTGCCATCGTTCTTTTCTTCTTTCTCCTCCTACTCCTCCTCCACCTCCTCCTCCTCTTTCTTCACCTTCTCCGCTCCTCTCCACCATCTATCTTTGCCTTCATATTCTTATTCTTAACTTTCTCCCTATTTCTCACTCTTTCTTTTTTGCTTCTTCTTCTTCTTCTCTTACTTTTTTTATCGAGCCCCACCTGTGACGGCTCTATGTGCAACAAAGGAGGATAAAATGAAAAAAGCGAAGTCTGAATAAATGAAGGCAATTTATCAAGTCGACTTGGCTGTCTAGCGAAAAAAGAGACAGAGGATGGATAGCAGAAAATGAAGAGAAAGAAGAACACAAAGAAGGGGTGGATGTGTTAGCAGAGGCAGGGGAGGTAAAAAGAGTATTGCTGGGATAGAGTTTTCCGTGAGGTTTTCTCAGGATGGAAGTCAAATATATAGGAGAAGATATGAGTTTAGAAAAAGAAATTTGCTTTGAACAAGGCAGGAATCGAGAGAGAGTGAGTGAAAGAGTGAGATGCTAGAATAAAAGTAATAATAAAATAAGGTGAACAAATTCATGTCAGTTTCAGCCGAAAGTTGAACTGCGTTTAGGCTGGCAGGTGGTTTTAAACAACGTTTACCAGCTTTAAAGTTTCAAAGAATGAGAACCTGTTCATGATATGTGACACATTTGAAATAGCCAGTAGAAGAAAGTGTAATTTCATGAAAGGCAGCTTGTTTTGACGTATTGATGTTAGTAGATGAATAACGACCATAGGGTCGTGTTATGATCGACTCTTATTTTTTAAATATGTTCTCTTTCGATCTATTTATGAATCATTTCGATTCAGACTTTATTCCTTAGATGCAATATGAGATCCACAAACAATCCTCGTGGAATTAAAAGGCAAAACTCAAATAGAAGCTTGAAGAAACGTGTAAAATTTAGTTCTAAGAAGCTCCAAACTGATGTGAGCACTTGAAAACATTAGTTACCTTAAAAATTATTCAATATGGGTTCGAAATTTGAAGCTGATTGATCAGATCTTTCGAAACCTATAGTTGAACATACACTCAGATGGACAACGACTTTGGCCGTGAGTCAAAAGTAAGAACTCGCTGACGCACTTTCAAGAAATTTGTAGTTGCTACAACTTCACACAGTTTTATATATTATTTATCCCACTCTTATTCTAGAATTTGAGAATATATATAATGTACTCCAACTACTCTTTAATTTCGAAACATTTCTGTACATTGGTTAGTGTTTGTTAGTGAACAAATTTTCATCTTTTTTCTATGGCTCAATGTGTACCAAAAACACTTAGATTTCCACTTGAATTTTCATTATTAGTTCATATCTGGTAAGTTGGTAGTTGATAGAACTTGTAGAGAAGTTTCCTGATCCGGGTAATTAATAGATTAATGTGCTTGTCTCATTTGAATTTGTTGTCCACTATTATTTATCTGTCTGATCGGAATCAATAAGTTTCTGCTGGTGGTCTTCATTCCAGATCTTTCAGTAGCCCATCAGGCGTTCCACAGGGTTCAATTTGGGGCCTTTGCTCTTCATAATATTCATTAACGATTTGCCGGCTGTCATGAAGCATTCGTCTTGTCTGCTGTATGCAGATGATGTGAAGATCTTCAGGGTGATTAGGTCTGAAACTGATTGTCAGCTGCTTCAAAGTGATGTAGAGAGTTTGATTGGTGCTTGAGAAATCAGCTCAGAGTTAATATTGGTAAATGTGCTACGCTGTCTTTCACAAGACAAAGAGATCCGCAAATTCCCATCTATAGAATCAATAACCAAATAATTAAGAGAGTGGATCATTTTAAAGACCTTGGTGTAATTTTTGATCCTGAGTTCAATTTCAATCATCTTGTGAGAAGTTTATGTTCCAGAGCATGTCAACAGATTGGATCCATTCGGAGAACCTGCTTCCAATTTAATAATCACAATATTATATAGGAGTAAATATTATATAATACAATACCCCATTATATAAGACACTCATTAGAAGTTTATTTAACTACTGCTCTGAAGTATGGCATCCATATCTCGCCTCTCATAAGCTGGAATTAGAAAGAATTCAAAGTTAATTTCTAAGGTTTGTATATTTCAAGCGTTTCAAAATGTTCTGTCCTTTCAATTTTCCCACAGCTAACTTAAGAGCCATATTTGATATTCAATCCCTGGAAGCATCTAGAAGCTGTAAATTGCTTTTGTTCCTATATACTATATTGGACAACCGTGTTCAATCAACCTACCTCCTTTCATTGCTGAATATATAATTATGTGTCTTCAGTTTCACGGCGTTCCGGCTTCAGATTTCTTCCTCCCCAATGCAACTCCAATAGTCACTTCAATTCTCCAATCAACCGCATGATGAATCTTCATAATTACCATAGCTTTCACCTAGACCTTTTTCATATGAATCCCAGTCAATTCAAGAAGACATGTAAGCAGCTTCGCCCAATGTAGACACCTATTTTTCCCACGCTAGACTCATCAACTTACATAGAGTACCATATTTAGTAGTTGACTTCTTTTTATTCTTAGCTCTGTTATCATTCACCTCATTCTTATTCTTAATTCTCAGCATATGATTCACATCATTCTTGGAATGTTGTTTGTAATTTCTTGATTCCTCTCATATTGTAAATGGTTTCTAGTATATAGTATAGTCTCTAGTAATCAGTATATTATTTAGTTTTCAGTATATTTAATTTCTCATAACATTTTTTCTTCACTAATATGAAATAGTTTTTTTCCTTGTTTCTTTCTCTCGTTTTTCAATTTTATTTGTAAAGTGATTATTGTATTTTTTTTTTTTTTTTTTTTTTGATTGGGGGGCAATTCTCGGGGTTTTCCCGTATGCTCCCATATTGTTGTAAATAAATAAATGAATGAATAATTCCTAAACATTCTATCCAATTCTATTTTACCTTAGCCAAACTGGAATTCAGTTACTATCTTGTTAACTAACTTGATTTGATCTACTTCACCCAGGCCCGGTTTCTGGGACACTTATCCAATCTGTGGACGATGAGTCCATATAAATCTAATAAACAATTAAATGTATATGGATTTAATGTTCCATCGGATTTCCGAGAAACTAGAAGTGTCCTAGAAACCAAGCTTTAGCCTTTTATTTTTTGAATATAAGCTCTGAGCACCGGTTAGTTAAGTTAGTGGGACTCTATTTGGACTACCAACAGAAAATCAATGACATATTACCGCATAGAGTGAACCGCACAGCTTCATCAGCACGGAAATTGACGTAATTTGGAGTCGAGTGACATCATTATGTGAGGGATAATCAGGTCAGAGTCGGAATTCAAATAACAGCGAATCAGGGATCGAAATGTCAACTGAAACTCTATTTGAACAGACTGCCAATCAACTCAGGCAACCAACAAATTCTTCAAACACCATTCCGGTCTAATCATTGGTCATTAATTAGGAGGAGGACCTGGAGAAGGACGGTGAGGAGGAAAGGGGTGAGAAGGAGGGGGAGGAGAAGGAAATGTGATAAAGAGGAGGAGGAGGAATGGGATAAAGATCAGGAGAAGGAGGAGGAGCAGGAGTTGGTGGGGGAGGAGGAGGAAAGGGATGAGAAGGAGAAAGTAGAGAAGGAAAGGAATGAGAATAACGAGGAGGAGGTGTGGAAGGATGAGGAGAGGGAGGCGCATGAGGAGGAGGAGTAGGAGTTAGTGGTGGAGGAGAAGGAGTAGGAGTTAGTGGAGGAGGAGAAGTAGTAGGAGGGGATGAGAATAAGTATTATTGGTGGGATGAGGAGGAGTGGGTAGAGATGTGGAAAAAAGAGAAGAAAGAGCGAGATAACGAGTTAGAGAAGTATTGAGAATCATTTAATTGAGGAAGAGTGAACTGAAGCCGGATTTATTTACAAAACTCAAGTTACAAAGAGAGGGGGTTCTATGGAGAGGGGAAGGACGAATGGGGGAGATTGATTGATTGATTGATTGAGTACTTTATTTATGTAGATTACAATATATACAGGCTTATACACTTGTATACAATAGCTTACAATACAGCAAAGTTATAGATGAATTTACATAATATAGACTAAGAAAATAACTATTGAACTGTATATTATATGAAAAAGCAATTTGTAATATAATAACTATAGATAATAATCATATTGTTATGCATCTACATAAATTGGCGGAGAGAGTGAGAAAAAGAGAGAGTGCAAAAAGGACAGAGAGTAGAATAGAATAATTGCCTTTATTCAATAAATTGATTGATTGATTGATTGATTACTTTATTTATGTAGATTACAATATATACTGGCTTATACACTTATATACAATAGCTTACAATACAGCAGAATTATAGATGAATTTACATAATATAGACTAAGAAAATAATTATTGAACTGTATATGATATGAAAAAGTAATTTGTAATATAATAACTATAGATAATTATATTGTTATGCATCTACATAAATTGGCGGAGCTCAATCAGAGAGAGGAAGAGAGAAAGACAGAGAGAAAGAAATAGAGAAAGAGCGAGTGTGTATGGTGAAATGGGGAAGGAGATATAGAGGAATATGAGTGGTGAGAAATATAAATAGATTGATTGATTGCCTTTTTTAGGGGCGGCATTAGGACTCCAGGTCCTCTCTGCCACACAACCCTAAGAGAGTGAGATGAAACAATATTTGAAATTTAGGAAAAAGTGACAGAGGAAGAGAGAAAATATTAGAGAAAGAGAGATCAGAATTGAGATGAAAAATCAGAATAGAACAGAGTGAGGTAGTTTGAAAGGGATACATTTGTAATAGAGAGACTGGACAGTGTTGGACAGAGAAAAAAAGACATCTTTGATCGGTGTAGAGCAAGAAAGTAGTAGAATAAAGCTATTAAGAAATTGATATTGTATTGATATTAGATCCAACAAATGAGCATTGAGTTTTCAGGCAGTATGGGTTTCTTCTTAATAGTACTCTTATCCTAAAAACGAAAACAATTCAATATGAAGAAATACATAACGTGAGAAATGTAATTCATCATAAATCATTCATACTTAATGATAATAATAATAAACTTTATTTCCAAAAACAATGCATACAAAATAATACTCAATCATCTAGAGCAAAAACTAATTATACAATTATGAATATTATATACATTTAATTCTCTTGACAATAAATACTCTCATGCAAGGGAAGCTTTCGTGTACGCATGGAGGAGCTGCTGCAGACCCTAGAAACTCTCTTATAGTAAAAAAAAAATCAATTTGTTTATCGAATTCCTTACATAATGTATCCAGTAATTATAACTAGGAAATGAAATACAAGGCATTGAGAAACAAAAATAAAAGTCACACAACAAATAAAGAATAAGATGAAAGCTAACAACAGAAAAAATAGTAATTAAAATAACTATTAGTATTTGAGAAATGTGATCTCTCACTGAGCAACAAAAAACATAGCTTCGACCGCCTCCGGAAGAAGACCGAATAGCCACTCTCTGATCAATCTACTGTACAAGGGGTACGATTGGCAAGATCTCACATTGTCAGGCAAATTATTGACGAATTTTGGACCCAAGAACAAGAAAGATTTTTGGAACATGGTGGATCTTGGTCTTGGCACTTGGTTCTTGGGCTTTACGGAGACATTGAAATTGAGGAATATCAGTAGGAATGGAAACAAAACTTCTACCAATTTTTCGATAACGCATTGAAACTGGTCAACAAGACACCACTAGAAATCTGTATAATTTTAATTATATTAGTAAAATTGACTATAAAAGTGGGATAGGAAATAAAAGAGAAGAGGAAAAAGGAAAAAAGAGGATGATAAAAGCTTGGAATGAGAAAGTAGAGTGTTAGGAACTGAGGGCGTAAGACAGTGTCTTGATGCTGCTTTTCAATTTATGCGAGAGTTATGGGAGAGAGAATGAGAAGAGTGATGGGGCAGAGAGGAAGAATATGAGAAATATTGAAAGAGAGAAAGAAGGACAAAAAAGAGAGACACTGATAGGTGGACACAGTGCCGTTGATGATTCGTCGAGCAAATTAAGTTTCACTCGCTAATTAATAGGTCAGTTTATGTCACCTTTCTTTCGTTTGGCATGAGCTAATTTACAAATTCGCCATTCGTTGTGTCTCTTTGGTTCTCTATTCAAAAATGTCTCATGTTTTCTTATCATATCCTGAAATTTACATTCATCAGAATGGAAGCCTCCAACATGGAGGCGTGTCTAAATTTGTTTGGAAGTTAATCAAGAAATCAAATGATCAAAACATTATCTCCATATATTATTTGAGTTTTCTTTTTAAACGTCTGATCCTGAATAAATGTGAATACAAACTGAGTAGGCTATATTTCATCACCCTGAAACCCAATACTTATTGAAATTATGCATTTCTTAGTGAAAAATATATTGGTTCTTATAAGAGTGTTTTTACATTCACCGACTGAAAAAAATACACTCATAGAAGATGAAACAGAGAGTTTGAAAAATTAATAGTACTGAATAGCATAAGGAATAGAAGGTGATATCAGAGCAAATTATCAGTTGAATATCGAGGAGGAAATAATCATCAGAATAATCAATGCTCAATCTCAATATTATCATGATTGAGCAAAGCATCATTGAGATAGAAAATTCAGAGAAAAATGATTTTTTTGAAGTGATTGTTTCCGCAGAATTGTTATCAGGGACACTGAAATGGTTCAAAAACTGGATCGATTGTATTAAAATATATTTCTCAAACTCTTCTCAAGTATTGTTGATTATGAATAGAGCGTACTTGATTGACTCAATATGTATTTTCAATATTATTTCAACACATTCCTGTAAGAAAGAGAATTTATAGAGTTTTCGTTTGAAACCAAATGTACTAATGGCTATGATATTGAAATGAATTTATTGATTGGGTTCATTAAAAAGAAGAGTAGAATTAGGACTTCAACAATGATGAGACTTTAGTTATCTTGTAGTTGAATCTTCTGTGTGAATTTTTATCGTGAGAAATTTATTTTTCTGTTGAATTATTTTGAGTTGAATTTATTTTCTGCTACGATTTTTGCTAACTTGCGCTCGGAAGACTCAAATTTTATGCGGGGTTGAAGTATTCTCACGGAACTGTATTTCCATTAGTGATGGGAAATACAGGAGTATTTGGGAATATTTCAAACTTGCATTTTCCTTTCCCATGGAATTGAGGTCTGTCTCCACGTGGACCGTCGTCTCGTTGGTGGAAGGGGGACATAATTGGCGTGGAAAAGTTCAGTTTCAATCAAGCCGCGGCCGAAGTCACAATTAAATCAAAAGGTAGCCTTGGGCCTCGAGGGCCCAAAATTAACGTGTTAATTTGTTTAAATATAATTATTATCTTTAGCAGTGCAATATGTTAAAATAGTTCATTAATAATATTAGGGAAGTGAATGTGTGAGTGTTTGTTGTATAATATTAGTGAGTCTAAAATAGTGTACTGAAAATTCCAATAGTGATAGGATTATAAATTGTGCCATTTTATTTTCTAGCTAAAAACCTTTGAATGACTGAGTCCAAATTATTCATTGTAGTAGAAAAATGAATAAATATCACGCTATCTTTGTAAACACTTGAACTTCCAGAAGAACAGTTAGAAGAATCTTACTGGCAGTTTTATTGCAATGAAACGATATAGATTGTTTGTTGTCCTAATTTAAATTAGATTAATTTATCCAATAACATTTATAAGTTCAATAGAACGCAAAAGTTTGTTGTTAATAGAGTCCCATGACTCGCTCATCAGTATTTAGAGATCTCTCTTGAGGTAGGCGCACACAGACGGACACAGTAGGCACGCATCGGACGGATCGGACGTTTAGATTTGATGCATTGTTTTCAATTGGAGTGCGCATACCTATACCTATACGATGCGGATAGGTATGCGCACTCCAATATTGAAAACAATGCATCAAATCTAATCATCCAATCCGTCCGATGCGTGCTGTCCGTCCGACGACGATCTGTGTTCGCCTACCTTTATACCCTCATCTGGGGCGGTTACACAATGATAACTTGACTATGTTACATGTTGTTCTGAGCCCTTTGCAGAGCTAATTCCAAGAACTCGGCCTGTTGATTTCATATTTATGACATCATAATCCGGGAGTGATCACGACCATGCACCATTTAATGAGAGCTTTAGAGTTAATTCTGGGATTAATCAGTCATGGTTCTCCTCATGAATATCCTTTAGACTCTCCAGTATTGACTATAGAGCTAATATTGAACACTTCCCCGACATTAATTAATCAAGAAGACCTGATACAACTCCAGCTATTAGTGATGCTTGATTTGACTTTTGAAATAATATGTATTTATGAATGAATCGAGCGGTCTTTGTCCTGAACACCTTTCAGACATTAATTAATCAAGAAGACCTAATTCAAAACCAGCTATCAGTAATGTTTGATTCGACATTTGAAATATGTATTTATGAATGAATTGGGCGGTCTTCATTCAACAGCTATTAGTTATTCATATTTTCGATGTTTTAGGACTATAGTACTACCAGTTCTCACTTATAAATCTGAGGCTATGACTTTCATGCAGTCATGCAACGTTCCGATCCCACTCCGATCCGTTTACGGATGACAAAGGACTAGAATGATGTATGCCACACATGTCCGTCATGCGATCTGGTCAATCACCATTTAGAAATATCGGACGTGAGTCGGATCGGAACGTAGGATGACAGGTTTGTCCCTTATGTAGCATCCCATGTTAAGAGATAAATTCAAAATTTATAGTTTTCATTCTTGTTTTGGACTAAAATTTTATAAAAATTGTACACGTGAAATTCTAACTTTATCTTGGACTTTGTCATCTATAAATTTGGAAGAGAAATAACACAAGGGCTATCTTATTATTTAATCTTTCAATGTTATTACATTAGTGTCATTTGCATTGTGAATAAAATAAATAAAATGAAATAAATAGATAAAAGAGTAGGTACTGGTACAACAGAATTATGCCCTAAACTGTTACCATTCCAAGTCATATGGAATATTCTGTTATATGGAATATCCAATCATATGGGATTCCAAGTCATATAATAATATAAAAATAATATTTTAGAAAATATTTATTTCTCTCGGGCCACTCTAGTGTTTCGGATGAAATCGTCGGTCCCAGAAACATGTCAGAGGCCCTGCAATTATCATAAAACTGTCCTGAAATAGCGACATAAAAACACTGAGCCAGCCAGATCACTCGATATTATTAAACAAATGAATTACTATTATTATTATTATTATCAATCCATATATGTCCATATATGTCATAATGTCCTACAACCATTCGCATATTTTACTTATATCACCAGAATAGAAAGTTCCAACAGCACTCACTTGTATATCATCACCTCCATGTCTTCAGGAGTTGTTTGTTCGTTTCCATGTCGAAATCAGACTGATAATGAAATAATATCAATGTTTAATAAATCTAAATACTTGGTTTCCAGTGATTGGCCACCATTACGGCTTTTTCATTAGCACAGAAAACTACTCATACGGACTACTCAATCCACTTCTTCAAAACAGAGAACTACTTGATTCGGCGTGGACTAAAAGTCCCACATCGCTGGCCTTCTCAAGATTTTTTTATTCTATGGTCATTAGCTAGTATTAATTCCTCAAGAGTAGGCCTACATGTTTCTTGGAGCGTCCTACAAGTCAATAGGTGTTCTGGATTCCGAATTCCTTCACATTAGCATGAAGTATTCCTATCAAGGAGTATGTACGCCCCATTGCTATTTAGCTATTTCTCTTGCACCTGGGCACCCAAGTTCTCAATGCCTTCCACACTGTATAATCCAGATGATGTACGGCACTTATGTCTTCACATGGCATAATTCACTCATTCCTCCATCTACCTAGATGAATTTCCTCTTTTGAGTGAGCAAGTGCTGTTGTCTCAGTCAAGCCTGGATTTGAGCCTACAATTCAATTCAATTCAATTTTTGTTTCCACAAAAAAAAAATCATATACATAACAGTTATACAAAATAACTAATAAAAATAATAGTTATACAAAAAACAAATCAAGTAAATATATTTCCCCACTTGGACTATAAATCCGTGTGTGGGGAATGAATTCCTATCTAGAAAAGCCTTAAGAAATACAGGATAATCGAAATCATTTCTTGAAAAATTTTAAATTTTACTTTTTTTTAACATAAAAAATAAACTTTAATTAAACAATAACTTCAAATGTAGAAAATAAAATAGGTTAAATCTATTACTGATTAAGGTCAAAAAGGTCGAAAGAGTTAATAGAGCGCTGCATCAAAAACAAGAACTAAACACAAGCAAGAAGAGAGAGAAAAAAAGAAAAAATAACGAAACACGGAGAAACTAATGGCTTGTAACATAATAAAAAATTCCCCATACAGCTGGTCGTAATCATATATAGAGTATGCCGAGGATCACACGCTTAGTCTTCTCAGCATCCATCAAAACTTGTCTTTTTCTTTCAGGTGGAGCTTTTCCTGCAATAGAATACAGAAGCTATATTTTGTTATAATAATATCCTTGTTATAAAGTTTTGTGTTTCTATAGACCTCAACTGCAAAGAATCCCCTTCACTTCTTGAAAGGTTATAATAAGTTTCTGTAAATACTCTTGGTGATCGAGTTTTGTGTTTCTACAGCACTCATCAGCATGAAATCACGTCTACTTCTTCTTAGATTGTCATTATTTGCTGTGAATATTCTTGTTGATCAAATTCCGTTTTTCAAACCTCTTGTGTGTGTTTCAATACTTGTCAATACCCTATACATAAAATCACCTCCACATCATCAGAATCTATCATAATTCGCTGTAAATATTCTTGTTGATCGGATTTTGTATTCCAAACCTTTTGTGTTCCAGCCCTTGTAGAGCCTCCGTTCCGAACCCTAGAAGGTGCAAGGTGCTCCATTCCATTCTAACTCTATAAGGTGCAAGGTTCTCCTTTTCATTCTAACTCTATAAGGTGCAAGGTGCTCCCTTTTTGTTCTCGATCCAGCAGCGTTGTTAGCTAACTCTGTGTTTTCCAACCGCGGCATACAATATTCCATTAAGCCACCTGTTGCTATTCTCTGCTCAGCTCTGCCTTTCCACCGCTTATCGATCAATACTGCCATCATCATCATCGTCATCATCATCATCATCATCATCATCATCATATTCCCGATCTCCTTCCTTACATTATCCTTGTTGGTCTCCTCCTACTCCACATTTATCTCCTTCTCTGCTAACTCACTCTTCCTTCTCCTCCTCCTCCTCTTCATTCTCCTTCTCCTGTTTGCTCTCTACCTCCTCCGCTTTCCCCTACTCCTCTCTCTTCTTTCAGTAGACTGTTAATGGAAAGGATATTCTTGGCTATAATTTTCCAAGAATGGAATGGTTTATACATTCAAGCTCCGCTGGTCTCTGTAGCTACAAGACAAAATCATAATTACTATCGTAATTAAAATTTCGACAATTCATCCTCATATCATTGGAAAGTATATTTTAGTTCATAGTATTCAAAATTCATTAAATTAGTTGGTTATGTTGGATAAATGAATGAGCCAGCAGGTATTGTAATCAACAAACATCCATCTTTCCTTCTTTTTCCTGCTTATCATCCCTCTCCTTCTTCTTATTCTCATTCACCCTTCTCTTTCTGCGTGGAATCTTTTTCATATTTTTAATCTTGTCATTCTCATTAATTCTCATCTTCCACCCATTTAGTGAGCAACAAAAGGTAGTTTCCCCTATCCTTGATTTATTTTTTATCAGTTCATCTGTCTTCTATTCCTCCCTACATCAACATTACTTTCTCTCCCTCAATATATTTTACAAAATTTTTTATGATACTCCATCACTATATTATAGTAACATAAGGCCCATTGATGGCTTATGGCTTAAAATATATATTCAGTTTAAAAGGACCTTCAGGCAAGGGACTATGGACTTTATATTATAAAGACTTACAAACATTTGTAATTTGGTATGTAAAGGCATACTACGTGAGATATTCGTGGTTTGCAAACTACAGCAGCCTGTCCAACAGGCTTTACCGCTCTTTCCTGTCTCAATCTATCACAGGCTACTCGTTAAAACGTTGTCAGGTTGGCAGCACTGTAAACGGTTGGGATGCAAAATGGCGGGAACGTTCGGCTCTTATCTGTGTTCGGCTTCGGCCGCGCTGCGATAAAGTCTGATTGATGATGCGGTGCCAGCCTGAGCGCCAAACTTTTAAGCGGGAACCGTTTTGGCGGCAACTCGGCGGGAAGGTGATGGCGGGAACTTTTCGGCGGGAAACGTTTTGGCGGTAAGGTATTGGCGGGAAGGTTTTAGCGCCCCGAAGGCGTTAGATCACAACGCCAGGGAAATAGGGCAGAAGCAAAGATGGGTCCAGGATATTGATGTTTTATTGACTAATTTCCTTCGAGCTATTTAAGCCGCGCGTTCGCGCTACGCCTTGCAGATGAATTGCACGAGTTCTCTGTCGAGTTCAGATAGTTCTGAGACGTTTTACTGGCGTTTTATTGCGGATAAGAGTTCTGTGAGCTGGTTTAGTACTCACTGGTGAATGTGAGGTTGTGGAGATGGGTCTTGGAAACTTGAAGTATGAGGTCCTGACAATTTTTTTTGTGCTACGGTAAGACGTGGTATGAAGAGGTAAGAATAAAAGAGTGAGAAAGGAGAACGCTTCTCAGTTCTCGCTCTTTCACCCCACTCTATCTCTCACTTGTCTCTCTTACTTCCTGTCTCTCTCTGTTTGAGGTTCTCTCTCACTCGTTATCTCTCTTTTTCTATTTCAAACTCTCCATCCTTTTCTCTAGCCTCACTCCACGCCAGCATTCACTGTAATCCCAATATATGAAGAAATCCTCTAGCTATCTCTATCGCTAGCTCCTTCCTAGCTACTTCTATCCTTTTTTCAGTTTCCCCACCTCTATCCCTACTCCTACAATTGTTGGTAGGAGGATTTCCTCAGAAACACCATGTCAAGAATAAACAAGTTTATGCTCGCACTTCACAGTTTGACGATGATGCAACACAGTTAGTGTATTATAAACAAAAATTGTATCTTATTCAATTTCTTCATCTTATAGGATGATTATTCTGTCTCTCTTTGAAAAATTGTTCGTAGAATAGCATCAATATTCATTTTCGATTGCCATACTTTTGTAGCCTGGGTAGAAATAGATCATACGATTGTCAAAAACGAAGTAGTAAAAGTCGAATTTGGAAAATTGTGAGGATTACTGAGATTATAAATATCATTCATAGTATTCACAGGTTCAAGTAGCTGCTTCAGAATGATGCATTCATTTAATAAATTCTAGTTTCAACTAACCAGATGAATAATTTTCAAATCAATCAAATTCATTTACATCATTCTTTGTACTTATTATAAAATAAATCACATGAGGTTGTAAATCTTCAAATAAGAATATATTCCTTTCAACTATAATTTATATTACATTATGTTTATAATTGTTCTGTGTGTGTAAGAGAAATGTAATGAAAGATACAGCTTTGATGGACAATATTGAACAATATGACACATTAGAGGCCCCATAAAAAGGAAATATATTCAATGTTATGAATATTTTTCAAAACTAATTGAGTAGAATGTAACATCCTACACTCTCTAAGTAGAGCAGAGTATGAATTTCAGAGGTGAAATACATTAGTAGGTGGAATCTTGGATGTTGTGGATTTTTTCACTTGGAACAAAGAGGAATCTCAGAATGATAAGATAGCACGCAAACAATAAATTAGCAGGCAAATCATGTTGAACGGGGAGCAAGGAAAGATGTTGAGGACAAAAGATGAAGCAGGAATTACAAGAGAGAGAGACAAGAAAGCAATTGCGAGCGCTTTGTACTTGACAAACAGTTAAATGCGATCCACTCTGTGCGAATTTTTTCATCGACAAGAATTCGATTACTGCGATGGAGATTATATAATCCGAAATGAACTCAGCCTGGAATGCCGACTTATTCAGCTGTAAGTGATGTCTTACTCGCGAATAAAAGCGCTTTTTTGAAAAGGATAGAGCTGTCTGACAATAATATTCTGGAAGCTTCTTCAGACCACCTTCTTCTCGCCGTTCTCCTTCTCTTTCTTGCCTTTATCGCGCCCTCTCTCGCTCTCCAAGACAATGGCATCATTAAAAAAACTCGTTAGGTAGCTCTGAAGCTTTTCAAGCCGCGTCAGAGTCCCTCCGCTTTTTCCTCATCAAAAATTTTCCACCACGGATTTTCCTACCCATCTTATCCTTGGGATATTATATTCTTGATTAGAGTTTTCCACGTCATCTGTCCCGGCAAATCCACAAGGAGCAATAACTCTGAAGTTAGTTCGGAATTATAATTCCTAGTTTCCCGTTTCTCGTCCTCAATCTTTCTACAACTTATTTCTGGCTCGAATTCCGATGGATTACACTTTTCCGACCAAAGCTTCTTTGGAATGAGTTCTTCGGTTGAGTATTCCGTCAGTATGGAAGTTGTCGATTAGTTGAATCTTGAATAAGTTAACGTAAATGTATAAGCGTGAATAGTTGAAGTGAAGCTTCACGTTAACATTACTTAGATGAATCTAGGATAAGTTAACGAGAATGTGTTAACGTGAATGAGTTAACATTAAGCCTCACTTAAACATTTCATCAACATTATTGGGGAAAAACTTGAATAATCAAGCATTCATTACATACGTGGAACATACTAAACATAATCTTAACATTATTGAGAAAATTATAAACAAAAATCAAGCATCTCACTATTAGGCCTATTGCAGGAAAACTAGAATTTATTTATTTATTTATTTATTTATTTATACGTGGATACAATAACAAATCATATAAATATGATTGGGAAGGAACAACAATAATTATATAATTATAAGCAAATGGAATAATTATATAAAAACTGTTTATCGAATTTTAAAAACTAGAATAATTCAATTCTCAATACATAAGTGAATATAGTGGATATAATATAACATGCAAGTAAAGTATGTGATATACAAGGGGTAGTGATGGGATATTTCAACATGTCAATTCCCCAACTATCCTTGTAAGACCTGCAAGATAAACATTTTGTTGCCAAACTTTCCCCTCTATACCTTTCTAGGAGAATTCCTTGACAGGATTATTTAAATTATATCTTAGTTTTCTTCTATCCAGTTCAACTGGTTGATTTGTCGGTGGCGAGGAAGTGGCGTGCCCGTTCTTGTACGCCACTAGAGACGGCGAAGTGACACGCCAGTGGCAAGTCTTTCCAGTGTGCATTAGATCATATGTTTTGAAAGGAATGGCGTGGAAGTGGCAAAAAATTAGTGCCCCGCCAGCGCCACGTCAACGCCACGTCACTTTATTGTGAATTAGGCTTGAGACCTATATTTTATAAAAAAACGTATAGTTTTCATGTTCATTTTGGACTAAAATTTTATAAAACTTGTAGGCTTAAAATTCTAACCTTATCTTGGACTTTGTCACCTATAAATTTGGAAGAAAATTAGCACAAGGACTACCTTATCACTTTATCTACCAATGTTATTACATTAGTGTCATTTGCAATGTAAATGAATAAAATAAAACAGATAAAATATATCCACCATTGCACGTTGAACGCTTATCAAGGTTTACATGGAGATATAGTAGCATTTATTATAATGTCTACCTGGTTTGAATAACCAATAGCTGATCAATCTCCGTTCAAACTGAGATGGTGCATGTGCTTATGAGCCAAAGGGGGCATCCATTCAATATCACTTCCGTTCTTCAAGTGCAAGGTACTAATTCCTCTGCCTTATCCCATCAACAAAATGAATGGGAGATCAATTCAAGATGGCGATCGAGAATCGGTCCAGCATGGTGGAAACGGCTAGAATAATATGTAGTTCACATGCATAGCATACGTACACATTACATGCACCACAATAGCCAGGTCTGTGCTTACATGAACAGTATGTAAGGTCATGTAACGTATGCGGCGCCGTCAATACGTGATAAACATGTTCAATTCACGACCTGCTGTGAGACTCACTTTAAGCTGTCAGTAATTCTTGTAGATAAGATGCATGTTTCACCTTTGATCACTGCTGACAGATTCCAGTGAAACTCACTGTACAGTCGGCGCAGCAGATATGTACGTGACAAATCCCCCCCTCCTCTTCGTCCTTCCATAGCCCCCCTTCCACCAAACAAACCAGCTTACGGCCCGAAATAGAACAGTTTTATGTATCTGCTACATCTCGGAACTTGAGGCTCTGATATCTGACCTCTTGAAATGTGAGAAAATCTTAACCGAAGTACAATAGTTATGTAAAACGTCCTTACCTAGAGATATTTCAGAGTGATTTGACATTTCTGGAAACTTATGTTTCAGAGCCGTGAATATTCTTTAATCTTGATTGATACAATAAGTACATCATCAAAATGAATAGTTCAGTAGTTGTAAATCGTCCTGACCTGTAAAAATTTGGGAGTGATTTAAAATTTCGGAAAATTCATGTTTTAGAACAATATGTATGATTAATTCACTCTTCAAATTTCTAATTTCTTTTACATTGAATAAAATACAATTCCTATGAAAATGATTGGTAGTAGTATAATGGTCAATAGGCTCAAGCTCCAAAACTATCCCTTTCCCAAATTTTGATGTAAATAGTCCCATCATCTAGATTTGTTATATAAATTGATGCATTTCCTGTCCTCTTGAAATATTACAGTATTAGCACATAATAAGTAGTTGGATATCGTTTTCATGAAACCATTTCATGGATCAATCTCTAAATTTATGTCTTCAGAGATTGACTTATCAAAATATCATCTCCATAAAAGGTACTAGAAATTCTCCATTAGTTTATTTCTCTCTTCTCCAAGGAGAGAATGTTGATAACATTCATCTTCATTTGGGAGTGATTCAAAATTTCCGAAAACTCATGTTTGAAGTTCATTCCAGTTCAAAAACCTGAAAAATAAGACACACATAAAAACAACTACAACATACCCACTCAATTTCACACTATTACAGTACCTACATAAATCGTGGCTGTGTTTCAAAAAATAATATTGTCGATCATCTGAGAAGGATATAAAATAATATCCTTCCCATTAGCAAGCGACCGGGTGAAAGACAGAGGAAAGGCCTATGAGATGAGTGAGGTAACTGTAAACTAACCCATTGATGATAATGCTGAAACTAGCTATTCGACTATAAACTCAAATTCTCGACTATAAACCCTTATTGTTAGCATGCAAAACAACCACTGTATTGAGTATAAACAGTTGGTATTATTTTGTAGACTAAATAAACAGCCGTAATATTGAACCAGTCAATCGTATATTTTCAATTATCTCCACTAATAAGCGGCATTCAATCAGATATGCTGTGTTATTTTTGGGCCAAAACAAGCACCAGTCATTATACAATCGCCGAATACAAATGCAGAATGCCGATCTGTTAATTGCTAATTTCCTATTCCATGGAGAAGAGAGAGCGTGTGAGAGAGTGAAATTGACAAACAAACACGTAGGAGGAGACAAAGAGAATATCTGATAGAGAAGGAGGATTGAGAGGGTTGTTCAAATATTTCGATGTAAAGAGAGAAGTTGTATAAATTCAGAGTGAGGGAAAAATAAGTTCATGGTGAGAAAGTGATTGATAAAAAAATTTGGGAATGGTAGATATAATTATTCATATCGAAAATATAGTAATAGAGTAAGTGAAACAGAGAAATCAATTTTACGAAAATAATGGAGAATCTCTGATAGAGGAGTTTTGAGATGGTAGTTCAAATGTTTTGAGAGAAGGAATATAGATACAGAGAGAGAAATGAAAATAATTTTGTTAGAGGGACATTGAAAAAGTAATTTGACAATGAGGAATCAATAATAATATCGATTTTTTATCTCTTTTCTGTATAGGGCTACTTGTAATATAAATAGAGAGAAAAATAAAAAAATCTCAGTACCCTTTTTAAATTATCTAATCACTGGCATCAATGTTGAAACATGTTGTGATTAAATAATTCAAAAAGGGTACTGATATTTTTTATTTTTCTTTCTATTTATATCTCTTTTTTATTTATAAAATTGTCACGAGTCTTTCACCTATTCGAGTGACACAGAGAAAAGAGATAATATGAGTCGAGTGAGAGAGAAGAGAATGAGGTGAGAGGAGATTGCTTGATAAGTTCTATTCAGATTATAGGTTCAATAGGTCCTACAGCTTTCCACAATACAACAATACAATGAAAAATAATAACTGCACACTTTCAAGGACATAAAATGGGGAAAATTGAGATTTCCAGAATGAAAGACGTTGTAGAAAGTCAAGAGTAGAAATAAGAACTTTCCAGGTGTGGAGGGGAAATTGAGTGAGAGTTTTAAGGGAAGAAGAAAGAGAAATTATTGTAAGGCGAGAAAGAGAGTGATGGGAATTGGGATGCAGTGATAATGAGAGTGATAGAATGATTAAGAGGATTGAGAAATACATCATAAGATGGAAGAGAGATGGCAAATGAGCTGATGAGAGTAGAAGGGATATGACAAAAAGAATATATTCTGAGGCGAAAAGAAAAAATTCCTCTTCAGGAGTGAAATGCATCCTTCAATACTCCAAGAGAAGTGAGTGTTTTTCAAATATTTACAAGTAACACAGTGTCAGAACTACAACAGAGTTAGAAAATATTCCTCCAGTTCTCAAGATCACAAATTAATATTCTGAGGCGAAAAGAAAAAACTCCTCTTCAGGAGTTAAATGCATCCCTCAATACTCCAAGAGAAGTAAGTGTTTTTCAAATATTTACAAGTAATACAGTGTCTGAACTACAACAGAGTTAGAAAATATTCCTCCAGTTATCAAGATCACAAATTACAATGTCTCAGATACCCTTGAAAATGTAGTGTTTCATGTATGTTAATATTTCTTAACTTAATATTTCTACCTGTAACAGATTAAAGAGATAAAATTTCATTTTTATGTAGACTTTACAACAATAATACACAAAATGATAGTCCTTAATATAAACAATGAATGAATGAAAGAACGAGTGAGTTGAAAGTCGGATGAAAAATAAGATGGTGGAAAAGAAGTGCAAGAAGAAAGCGAGATCAGTTACCAAAGAAAAATAGAGAACGTGAGATAGAGAGTGAAGAGCATAAATTAGGCTAAGATTGGAATGATAAAGATGCAGATATAAGATTCGATGGGAGATGAAGACAGACAATGGGAAGATTGAACATACAATTAAGAAGAGATGGGAGGTCAGATGCAAGAGAGGGAGAGATACAATTAAGAAGAGAGGGAGTGAGTGTGTTTGTTGGAGAAAGAACGATGAAGAGAAAAGGTGTGACAAGGATAGATTACTGGTGAGATGGCGGGTGGCTCGGAATTTTCCGCATGATCAGACCAGCAGCACAGGAGACCCGAAGCTGGAAGGAAACTCGGGTGGGAAATAGGAAAATTCTACAGTCGACTGAGTTTCCCGGTTCACCCCCTACGGGGAAAATTCCCCCCTCTCTGGGAAAACTTCCCTCCCTCCATAACTTGACGTCTTCTTGTCGGGACCACCCCGAGGCTGACAATAATTTTGGCAAATTTCTGCTGCTGGTTTTACGTGCCACTTGTCACACGTCACACGTCACACGTCACACGTCACATGTCTGTGAGGCACGCGGTGACCTATAGCCTTCGGTGAATTGAATCGCTCGTCACTGTTTTGCACTGGCAATTATGTTCAGGAAGTTGAGGCTGGCTGAGATTGCAGATGTTATACTTGGGTAATATTGATCTAGTTGGTATATAGTATAGTTGGTATAATAGAGCCAATCATTGAGATTAGCCTTGATGATAATGCAATCATTGAGATAAATAATTAAATAGAAGCAAGATAATTTCTAATTGATTGGAAATTGAGAAAGGCTGACCCACACCAGACCAGCGTTTCTTTTAGTTTTCATCAGTTGGGAAAGGAAATAAGTTGACAATAAGATCATACGTATATTCAACAAACATTAAGTAAGTTATCATTTTAAAAGGTTGGCAGAAAAACTAGGCAACAAAAAATACGTATATTCAACAAACATTAAGTAAGTTATCATTTTGAAAGGTTGGCAGAAAAACTAGGCAACAGAAAATGGCTGACACATACCAAAACAGTTTTTATTCCAGTTTTGATCAGTTGGCAATAAGTTGACATAAGATGATATAAGATGATAACATAGATTGACAATAAGATGATATATATTCAACAAACATTAAGTAAATTATCATTTTGGAAGGTTGGCAGAAACATTCAAACATGTATGGATTGTAACATTGTTTCTATTCATGATTAGTCTCCATTTATTTGTGATGTCGATCAGTAACATAATGATGACTGACTGCTGTACGCACTGTATACAGTCACTGTAACGGAAGGGTCTCAGTTCATCAAGTGCTGCATTGTGACGATTACCCAGTACATGCTGCCATCTCCCAGGAGTATTAATACCTACAATTCTCGTTGTTGACCAATCAGGAACAAGAGTAGGCGGAGTCAATGTTGGCCACCCAGTTACTCCTGCCATCTCCCGGCAGAATTCACAACTAATTTTCTCCGCCAATCAGGAGAGACTAAAAGTGGCTTGGAGTGAGTCTGTGGGTGTGTTTTTATCTGAATAGTGACAAGGTGGAAGAGAGGGTGTGTGAGAAAAAGAGATACTGAGAGAGAAAGTGTGAGTGCAACAGTGAAAAAGAGAGATACTGAGAGAGAAAGAGTGAGAGCAACAGTGAGAAAGAGAGATACTGAGAGGGATAAAGAAGAAGAAGGGGAGTGAATGAGACGGATTCAGATTGAGATTCCTTTATTCATGTGTTCACCAAAACAAAAGGGATAAGAGAGAGGGAGAGAGAGAAAGAGAGACAGAGTGAGTGAGTGGGAGAGATTGAGGAGTGAGTGATAGGAGACATAGCGAGTAGTCTCATTAGACTGCACTTCTTGGTCATATTAGAACAACGTCTGCATGGCGATAACAACTAACAGCACCTCAGAGCGCTGACATTTATAAATTCGCCCAGCCGAGACTAGACAAGAGACTCTCGTTAGGTTCAAGGTCCATTTACTTACTGACACAATAGCAACACTCAGAATAACTATAATTATTCATCCCTTATGCTTTTAGTCTGCCGTCACCCCCTTGTTATTGTTGAATTTTGCATGAATGCCTCTAGTGAGAGTCACTAGATTCTGTCAGCGTGAATAACATTAATGCTTACAACTCGAACTTGTAGGAGCGGATTTCACTGGAGTTTGTTGCTTGTTGATTTGTTTTTGTTAAGCGTAGGTTTCCACTAGTGACGAAACCCGTCTGTAGATTCTAATGCTGGCTGAGTTGTACAATTGAGAAACAGATTCCAATCCATTTCTACTTCGTTGTACCACAGATTAAGGATCAATTGTCTTTCCTTATGTTTTGGTTGCACCCAACTACATCAATTCTGTTCTGGATCAGTACTCATTTAAGAAAGGACAATCAGCTGATGCATGACAGTTGGTTTCTGCAACCTGGATTTAGTCTGTGTTTTCCTGAGTGATGATTGGCTTGGTCTATCATCAATTATTGTAACAACCGAGGGGTGAGTCTATATTCTCCGGTTCAATGACAAATTGTTCGGAAATTGAGTTTGTAGTTTGTTCTGAGAGATCAGGTCTTAGTTTGATTGATGTGAAGGTTTGTTGCTATTGTAAGTACATAGCAGGTGATCCTAGAAGAGTAAGGCGATTCCTAGAGGTTGGAGGGGATTCCTTGGAACTGAGGTGAATTCATCACATGATAAGTCGCCCAATTCATATCGATTTCTATCGCTTGGAGCTCACAGAATGAAAATTATTTCTCTTTCTATGATCATTATTGACTGGTATTTCGTATTTGACATATATTGTGGATAATATATTTTGTACGAGAGTCATTTTATTCAACCACCAATCACATACCAAAAGACACAGACAAGCGCTAGGAGGGTGATTTTTAAAGAGCTGAATAGCTTGTTATCCCCACATGATGGGACTTGCCAAATCGTCAATATTGTAAGTTCATGGGACGTGATTCCTAGAGGTAGGAGGAGATACAATAAGAAATGAATTGGTCACGATAATATTATCATAGAATTATTGTTGTCGAGTTATAGACACACAATCATGGCCGCCTAACTTGAGTCTCCCGCCAAGTGTTAGTTAAGTATCGTTATTCGTTTTTGCAATAAAAAAGCAATAATTCAGCATAAATCGAACTAATAATGATTCAAGTCTATACAGGAAACATTATGAGTGATGTTATTGTGCATGAATGGTTTCGGCAAATGAAAGACGTCAGTTGAAATTAATTCCGGAATCATTGTGATGCATGGCAACTCGGACTACCAGAGCTTGTGTAACGGAACAGCTTCTCCAGCAAATAAAATGCGTTATTTTCGATCACCCACCATAAAAAACGTGATTTAGCAGCTGGTTACTTATTCCTTTTCTCCAAACTCAAGAAATGACTTTGAGGGCAGAGCATTCAGAATAACGAAGAGCTCCAAAACAACCAGTCAAAGCCTACTTGCACTCATTCATCTAGCTGCAGCATTTCATGAAGAGGGTTTTGGTAGTCTGGTCGACTGATATGACAAATGCCTCAAACTTAAAGGCAATTATTTTGAATTGATGTGAGTAACTTTTGGTGAGAAGTTATCAATAATACATATTCATCTTAATGAAAACAAAATAAAAACATGAAGTACCCTTTTTATTTGTAGCATTTTAAAACTTTAAAACATTTCAACAAGTAGTTTTGGCCTACTCACAATAAGTAATACAAGTGTAGTGATTTTATATTCATCTTTTATTGTTGGCGAATTGAATATTGAAAAAAATGACCCTCGTACATCATTCAAAAAAGTATGTTGCTCATTGCACAGTACTCATTCATTTATTTATGAATACATGGAATCGAACAGGATTTCTTCCAAAAATTGCTTTCAAATTAATTACTCAAGAATCAGGCTATGCTGACTGAGTGTGCATAACAAATCTATCCTACGTCAATATATCTTGACGTATCATTGAATCACTAAAAGAATAAAGAAACGGGGATACTCAAGTAGTCATGAAAACTGATCATAACTAAAAAAATGTATTGAAGAGTACAAAGATACAACCCGTTCAGTGTTGGATGGATGAGTACAACTTTAATTCATTTGTATTATTTTAATAAGATTCGTGGTTTTGGATAATTTCAAGATACTATTTTAACTATTTAATCCACTTACGCCAAAATATCGTGCATAAAATTTTTTTTTAGATTAAAAATTTTTTTTGTGTGTTTTGAATTTGTAAATTGAGTGTTTAACTGAAGAATGTTGAAGTGACACTTGACCTAGATACATTTTTGAACTGTTGTATAAATTAGAATTGGAGCCGTTTTGGGCGTGAGCCTGTGGTACTTTTCTATAAGTTCTGTAATTCTGAATGAATTAATAAATAGATAAACGAATCCACAGTGAGCTGAGCCTAATGTGTATGCACCTGAGTGTGTGATGTATATTGTATGGATGGAAAGCTGGCTGTAGCTCCGTGGTAGAAGCAAGCAGAGCAATCAAACGTGAGTGGTCTTAAAAAGGATTTTAGTGCCACCTTAAAAACAACAGTATGCCATGCAAAATGATATTGCACATTGTATCTCCTTGGCCATAAATTCTGTATGGATTATTCTTTATGTGCGTGACAGGGACAGGCTTAGATTAAAGTGTAATAATTTATGAGTTTGAGAGAGGACGTGCATGTAAGTGCATGAGATCTGAGGTGATTTTTTATAAGCTCAAGGGAGAATCACGAGAATCGAAATGAGATGAGGGCAGATTGTTATGTATACATCATACTACACTGAGTTCCCCAATTTTTATAACATGCAGTACAGAGATTCTCGATCCATGAACATAATCCATCACCATTACCTTGTATTTCTTGTGAACATTGTTTTTTGACATTGATAGGAAATAACAAATTAGGAATTAAATGTGCTTGCTTTTGAATGCTTTTAAAAGATGTTCAACGTTATCAACAGCCCAAGTACGGGAATCGTCTAAACTACGAAAATTATAAACAGTCTAACGTCATGTGTGAAAAACATCGATTTTTAATGCTCTAATGAAGAATTAAATCAATTCATCATTTGAATTTTCAACTAAAATCGTGGTTTTACCGAAAACATTAATAGTCAAAGTTCTCTTTTTTAAAAATTTGTTTATTTACGACACGCTTCGGCTATGACGCCATTATCAAGTAAAAAATTAAAATAAAATAAATTGGAAGATAACATTCAAAAAAATACTATCACATTACTATTAAGAAAATAATTTGTGGTTTTGTAATTAAATTTAAGCGCGCTTGAATGAATTCATGGCATTTATTTCATTCGTCCACGGTGATATCATATAGGCTGAAGGATTTAAAAAATTATCTTTGAGTTTAGATTTGAGATGATTGATTGATTGTTTTGGATGAACAGTTCAGATGTCTATTTTGGATTTTTTGATGGGATGTTTAGTTAGGATGTTTACAGATGGAAATAAATTAGGAACTGCATTCATTTAAATGCTATTGTTGAATACCTGATTTACAATATTTAATAAGGAATTTCGTTTGATAATAACTGGGATGTTTACTTTGATCACAAAGGAAAGAAGCACTACTGTTATGCTTATTCCGTGCTTTGATTGAGATGCTCTGTCACCCTTGAACTCCCATTCCTTAATTTTGTAACATAAAACCTCGAAATACTGATGTCATGTCGGAATTTATATCCAAACTCCCACTTCTAAAGGCAAGACGGATTGAAATTATAGATTTCAGAATTTTTCATAAATTCATATATCACAAGGTAGAGATGAAATAATTTTCGACTGATAGAGATTCTCAACTCGATTTTCAACCATGCATGAAATAGTTATATCAAGTAAATAAATTTATTTTCCAACAGTTTTTCTTTTTCCTTACTGAAATTTCTCCCTGCTTTCCTGTACAAAGTGATTTCCTCTATCATGCTGGAAGATTAAATAAGCAAGTGCTCTACCATTGCGATCCGTCTGAAAAACAGACGAGCTTTTCTTTACAATCGAACTGCGCTGGAAAAACTCGGCGGAGGAAATTCGGAAAACTGTCCCGCGGCGCAGCTCGCCAGCCGACCGTGAAAATTATCGGAAAAATCTCGTCCAAGAGAAAATTACTTATGAAAATTTTTGCTTTAATCATTGAAGGTTCGGCCCCCGGAGCGCTTGGAAACCTGATTGATTTCTGAGCAGAGTTTAAAAAAAGATGATCCGATATCGGTTGGTGTCTGAGAGAGAGAGAGAGATTGTGGTGAATAAATAGTTGGAGGAGTCCCATTTTTTGAGCTGAATAATTTTGTTGTTAAAATACACTTATAATTGTCAGTATTGGTTAAATGTGGAACATTGATGCTAGTTATCTGTAATGTTGACTGTTCCGACTGAATCTCTCCATAGAAGATTTTTACAGGAAATGCTCACATTTTGAGGTAAAATCCACTGGAGGTGTTATTCTTTGAAAATGCTGACAGTTTCTAGTGAATTCCACTGTAGATTCTTCTGAATTTTGAAGTATTTTCCCTATGATGTAGCTTATGAAACTTATTCGAAGAAGCTCTTATAGCAAAAATTGTAGTTTGTTCAAATAATACATTTTTACAGATGGAATTAAATAGAGAATGCATTTATTCAAATGCTAATTAATATATGATTATTATTTAACGAAAATCCCAAATAAATGCTGCAAATCACCCCGAAGACCTCTGGTACTGCAGACATTGATAACAGGGTTAACAGCTAGATGGATTTCGATGAGAACTACTATCCAAAAATTTTGGATTTCCATCTAGCTGTTAACCCTGTTGTCAATGTCTGCAGTGGCAGAGGTCTTCGGGGTGATTTGCAGCATTTATTTGGGATTTATTTCGTTAAATAATAATTGATATATTTTTCAATTTCACTAGTCTATAACACTTTAATACTTCAACATAAAATACTCTAGCATATCTTCAGGAGGGAGGCAAATAGAGAAGTCTTTATCAAATTTATAGTTATCAATTTTTTTATGTTACTGTAGTTGTGAGAACTGTAGGTTATTGTTGTTCAACTGTTTACTGTAGTGAGGGAACAAATAATTTAATAATTTTGATATTTTTATCTACGATTTCTATAGCAGGTATTTCTAACTGAACTGGGTAACACACTAATTCACTGGGAAACTGAACTAACACATCCAGCAGTTGTTTCCTTCTGCTGTAATATATTACAAAAGTTTCTTCTACAATACAGTACTATTATTATTATACAACACTACAACCATAACTACTTTACTTTGGTTACTTAACACTAGGACAAACTGTCATGAATGAAATAAATAACAGCTCAAATCAACGTAAGTTATTAACGTTAAACTCCCCGATGAGTTGAATTCAATAATTGAAATTGCAGAGCTATTTTGATACATGACAGACTTTATTCGATGCATCAGATGGAATTTAATCTATAAATATTTCATGAAAATATGATCGAAAATTAATTTGAACTCGTTCTGCTACAACAGGTTCGAGCTTCTCCATAATACATTTTCATAAGTATTTAATCAATACAGTCACTTAAACCTCATTTTATTCGAATTAAATTGCAAATGGATGAAATCGTTTTCATTTTTTTGCATTTTCCTGTTTAGCTATCAGCCAATTCCAAGAGCTGGTCGACAAAAAAAAATGATTTGTGACAGTGAAGTAGCAATTATTTCCAGAGTTGAATGTTTTAAAAAAATGCCGAGTTAAACGTCAAAATCGGATACAAAATGTTCCGTTCAGTCACAACTTTGACATGCTCTGTGAATGAATCAAAAGCTCTGTAATTTGATGGCTATTCTGATGAAATTCTCTGTCACATTACTTGGAATGAACGATGAAATAATATTTAATCGGATGAGTAAATTCAGTTTTGTCATCTGGGAAAGCATTTCTAATGTGACTGCAACGTGTCAACACAGACGAGGTACTGAAAATAAATTTCCAACACTCTTGTCATGGAATGTCATTATTTTTTCTGAGCACATTTTTCTTTTTGCACTTATATTTTTATTTCCACTTCATGTGAACAACATTTCTTTTACCTTCATGATTTTCTTCAACCTGAGTTTCCCTTTTCCCTGTTAATCAAACTGCTCCCACTATATTCCTTTGTTAAGTCTTACTATGATAAACCATAAAATAAGTAGAGACTTATGCGCCACAAACACATGCATTCCACTTTTTATCAGCTTCCTGTATCTTACAGTTTCTTTACAAATATTCTATAATAAGCATAGCATCAATGATGGAAAGAAAAATGTTTTCGTCGCGTTCAAGTGTGTACGCAGCTTTACATGCTACTAAGTAAATAAATAGCACATTTTTGTTATGATGTGTTCCTACCCTAATCGCTCTGTTATTATCAATCGGCCATGTATAATAATTTCATTAATTAAATCTAAGAAATTCGAATTCGTTATTGAATCAATCCAATTTTTCTCTTATTATTGATATATTGTTATTATAACATTATCTCATTCAAACTAATGTTAAGTTCAAAACTTGTCATTTGAGAATTATTAATAGCATTTATCTCCTTGACATTTACTCCTTTAAGCTGGCTTCCTCCTGAAGGAATACACTCTTTAAATCTGTGTTGACGATTCCACATTGATCGCTGAAACATCTGTGTTTTCTGGTCCCATGATCTGGTCCACCTGCGATTTTCTGTCGATCTCGAATCAAACGTTTTCACAACTTGACCAATAACTGTGGTTGAATCATAACAGACAATTCAAAATGAAATTAACAATATCCCAGCTGAAATGTTGCAGCAATCGTTCAGGAATCTCATCACAATTTCAAGAGTTTATTCGTTCAGAAGGAAGCCATCTTAGAGAAGTAATTGTCGAAAAGTGATAGATGTTATTAATAATTCTCAAATGGCAAGTCTTGAACTTTACATTAGTTTCAATAAAATCATTTTTGCCCTTCCCACTAATGTTTTATGGTGTTTTTAAAAGTTCACCTTATATTATCAAATTTGTTGAATTGGACTCCTCAATCCTTACATCCTAGAATGAATAAATCAATCGATTCCTTTATCCCTCTGATTTTTTTCCCCTTTCTATCTCTATCACTCTTACTTTCCTCCTCACTTTTACTCGCTCTCACTCTCTCTCACACATTACACCCTCAACTCGATACTGTTCTGGTTTAGCAACAACATTAATTGTCGAAATGGCTGTTCAACATGGGCAGACGAAATCATGTTAGTGGGTGAGAAGGGGAGGTATTGTGAGTAGGGGGTTTGTGTTGGAGGTGGTATTGTGAGAGGACGGGGTTGGAAGGATGGGGAGAAGGTAGGGGTGTAACGGTGAAATGACAGAGTTGTCCTCTGGACCAGAATAATACCCCTTGGGGTGGTGCAAAGGTGTACAGCTAACAACACTGCGTTACGTGTATGTTGCCCTTAGCTATGATGTGTGACAGAGAGATGAAGAGAGGAAAAGAGAGAGAGAGAGTGAAAATGTGTGATCGTATATAGAAGTGAGAGAGTGTTGACTTCATCTATAATGTGAGACAGAGTGATGAAGAAGGGAAAAGAGAGAGAATCTGAGAATGAGATCGTGTGGAGAAGTGAGAGAGTGCTGACTAGAGCAATGGTGTGTTACAATGTGATGGAGAGAGGAAAAGTGAGTGAGAGAGTGCTGGAGGAGAAAAGTAAGAAGTGTTGATGTATGTGAGAGTGAGTGCTAGAAAGGGAGAGATAGTAAGTGAATGAGTGAAAATGTGAATGTGTGATGGAGATAGTAAAAGATAGAGTGATCGAGGACTAATATTAATGAGCTAATCCATTAGAAAACTCTTGAAGCTGTAAGCCTTATATGGGTAACCTTGAAAACTGGGTCGACTGTCGAATTTGCTCCAGAACTGTTCTAATGTATCTTACCATGGAGAAACACTATAGTCCAGGCTATGAATGCTCAAAAAAAGGTTTAGAAGGAAAAGTTTGGAACACAATTTTAGATCCCGCAGCTTTTTTAAGGATAATAAGGGGGCGCATCTCCCTACGATTGTTGCAGCGGTTATAGTGTTGAGTGTAAAATCTTCAGTTTAACAACAATAGATCAATTGACAGGGAAATTTGGAGGGAACGTTCGGAACACAATATTTGACTTCGCAGCTTTGTTTGGACTAGTTGAAAGGTAAACATATTAGAAGTCCTCATCCCCTTGTGCGCAAGGGATAAGGGTGGTTTAAAAGTTGCGTTTTTTTTCGTTGACTGGACTACTATGATAGCCTACTCTATTTACAATTTCATGATACTTTTAGTCAAAAAGTACAGTGCGAGGTCGAACTTCATGAGTTCGCTTCATAACTGTTCTAAAGTGTTTTACGGATCTCACCATAGAAAAATAATAGAATAGAATCATAAATTCACCATGATATTATCTACTGATAATGTAATATGTTGGTAACTTTATTCCTCTATGATTATATTTATTGACAATTCTCATCAATTTGACTTCTTCACAACTTGATGCTCCATATCTTTCTATCAACGATTTGTACCAATTTAACATGTCGACAGCTTATTGTTCTATAATTATGTTACCTAATGGCGATTTTCATAAACTCACTCACTGCTTAACTATCTACGATTATACTCATCTATCTCACATTCCATGGTGAACTGAAAATCTACAATTTGCAACAATTTACATGTTGCAAACTCATTGCAACATATCCTATATGCCCCCTGCGGGTTGGGGGAGCTTTGAGTCGATCATCGTACTCAAGAATGTGTTGAAAACCAGAATTCACCTACAGTATCCATGCTTGTCGTAGGAGGCGACTAAAATGGACCTCAAGGCAACTCCAGAAGTTGCCTTGCCTTCAAACCCACGGGATCTGCCCCATCAGGGCAGTTTCGGAGGGGTAAAAAGGAAAACCCAAGAGACCAGAGAAGGGTGTAACTCCAGGCACAAATGTAGGTCAAGACAAGAGGTTACGTCGATTGTGGCCAGGTGCCCTAGAGGCAATTTGGTGACCCCTCCTTCAGCGGAAGGACCTATAAAGAAGCCAGGAGTGAAAGTCACGTAGGTCTCGATTTTGTGGATGGAGAATCCAAAACTCACCACTTCTCAGAGAAGGACGGTCATTCAGGCAAAACCTTTCGGGAGAGGTGAGGCTTTTTACCCTGCAGAGTATCGGAGGGGCGAAACGAAAAAACAAGAGACCAGAGATGGGTGAAACTCCAGGCACAAATGTAGGTCAAGAGGCTGAGTCGAGGGTGGCCGGGTTCCGGGTGCCCTAGAGACAGTTTGGCATCCCCTCTCTCAGCGGAAGGACCTACAAAAAGACCAGGAGTTGAACTCACGTAAGTCACAAGTTTTGGGTGGAGTGACCAAACCTCACCACTGCTCAAAGAAGGACGGCCATTTGGGCAAAACTTCTTGGGAGAGGTGAGGCTATTTACCCTGCAGAGTATCGGAGGGGCAAAACGAAAGCCCAAGAGACCAGAGATGGGTGAAACTCCAGACACAAATGTAGGTCATGAGGCTGAGTCAAGGGTGGCCGGGCGCCCTAGAGGCAACTTGGCCGCCCCTTCCTTAGCGGTAGGGCCTTCAAAGTAGGCCAGGAGTGGAACTCACGTAGGTCACGACGTCTAATCAGTCTGAAGGGACTGCCAAGCATGTCACACTGGACTGTAACAAGCAACCGGGTGATGAATGGGATATTAGTATAGGGAAAACTCCCGGTTCTTGTAAAGAACACAGGTATTGGTTTGCCTAACTAACATACTACTTGGGAACACAATAAGCTTCGGTTGACGTGTGGGGTTCTTTGAACCTTTGGATCCATGAATCCGTCCCTTCAAAAACATTAAACGATAAACAATATATAAACATATCCTATAGTGAGGTCCACGTTTATAATGACAGTTTTTGATTAGCAATGGTATTGCTATCCTTGTCTATCATTCAACAAACCGGATAGCGATATCTCTTCCTCGCTTTGCTCTGTTGCCAGATCGTCTATTAACAATGTAGAATTAATACTCAATTAACAAAATATTTCATCTTAATTATGAAAATTTACCATGGAAATATTGAAAAATATAGTTTCTTGCTTAATCAAATATAATTGTTCATTTCAAACTAGAATTAACAGTTAATATTATATCAATAAATGTGTATCAGCTACCATCTATAGAAGGCATTGGCAAGACAGAGGATCGGCAACGATTCTTTCCTATCTTTCTCCACTGTCATTATAACGTGGACCTCATCATACCTACTAACGATTAGCATCAATTGAACATGTTGGCTCTAATTTTATTCTTGGTGAGCATCTTATAAAACATATGGACAACTTATTGCTCTATAATTTACCAAATTAATGACGATTCTCAACAATTTAACATGTTGGCAACTTACTGACTGCTCTGAACCTTAACTACCATAACCTTGGCACCTAATCTTGCTTACTTGAAATTTACACCAATTTGACATGTTGTCAACTTAGTAGTGTACATCTGACCTACTTCTTGTTCAATGATTGTAGCTATTGACGACTTGCATCAATTTTACTTATTGGCATCAAGTGATTATCTCTAATTCTATTGATGTTTTGCGTTCTTTCAGGAATCATCACCTCGTCAGGCCGGACAGTGGGAGAGCGCTTGAGTGCCAGTGGCACCCGATTAGACTCTGGGAGTCCCCTGGCTGGCACCAAAAGCAGCACAGAATCACTCAAACCCAGCAAGACATTCAAGTCCATTTCCAGACAGAGTCTGCTCGACATTGTCTCGTGTAGGCTTGGCGTCAATCGCTCCAAATACAACCAGGTAAGAAGAGTTTAGTCAATCAATCTAACATATCAACTAGAATTACAATTAAAATATTATTATACAGTCGAACCTCTCTATAACGAACCTCCACTTAACGAAATCCTCTACACAACGAATTTTACCTCGTCCCATGACATTATAGAGTTTTGGCTACTTATTTACCTCTATTTAACGAATTTCGGACCTCTCAACAACAAAGTTTTCTCTTGACTTCAACATATAAAATGTAGTGTGTTTGGAAAGCAGAGAGTCATTTTCAAAGAATTCGTTAGTTTCAGAAGAAAGGTCAATAATAATGGACTAGAAGACTAAAAATAAATGGCAATTCAAGTACGAAGAAGATAGGGTGGTAGACAGTCAGTAGAGGTTGAAACACATGTCGGAAATTGAATGCAAGTTACTGGAGATAGACTTCCAAGAACTTTTCATTTGTAGACCAGACAGGTAAACGACTAGACTTTCATATCCTTGCTTTTGCCACACATTTCAATTGTTAGAACTCGCCATTCATAGATAAAGGAATGGGAATGCTGGATTTCTCCATTCTCCCACCATTTTCTTTTCTTACACATTTCAATTTTGCTGGTTAAGTTACTGTACTCAGTTTCATTAAGTTTCTAAAATATCGTGATCAGATTCTAAAACTAAGTGTTGCTAATGATTTACAACATTGTTAATTTGTACATTTGATGATACTGATAACCGGTGATAAAATGGGTGACTGTAATGCACGAGAAAAATCTTTCATTGAAAGCTTTAGAATTTGCAGTATTATTGGGATATAGTAGCTTTAAGGCATGTGACGGCTCGTTAGAAAAAATCAAAAAACGGCATTACATCATCCAAAAAGTGATATCGGGTAAAGTGCTAGTGTTGATATGTACCCTCTTGTGAATTCTGGAAAGAAAATGTTCTCAGAAAAGTTCAGAAAAAGTTCTCAGAAAATATTGTGAACCGAAAGATGATTTCAATGTTGATGAGAATGGTATATTCTTCAAATTTCTGCCCAATAACTACTAACTACCGCCCAAGTCATTTAATTACCGCCCTCAATATATTATAAGATCCATAAGATTGTGGCAGTTTTCTTGACAGAGCAACCTCTCAATAACGAATACCTCTCTGCAGCGATTTTTTTCTTGGGATAATCAACTTCGTTATACAGAGGTTCAACTGTATTATCCATTATCACATACAATCACGTTTCCTTGTTATTATTCTGTATCATTTACTGTTGCTTCTGTTACTGTTTTGTATCTGTTAATTTGTTGCCTGTTAGATTCGTTTCTGTGTTATTATTCTACTGCTAGAAAAATAAAATATGAAACTACCAATACAATGGAATTTATTGAAAAAAGGATCACTGATTTAATACTACTTCACAGGGTTTAATACTCGTATATATGATACCACTTGGTACAGCAATTTTATTCTCATGCACATCTAGGCTCGATTTATAGTACACTTATCAAATCTAATGAACCATCAAATCAATAGGATTACATTGGATTCAATCAAGTGTGTCTCGGAGACCGATCCTTGTGACAAGCATTTCAAATATAAAAGAATTCTAAACTTTGTAATGTCTTCTTTATTTGAATTCAGGCATACTTTTAGACATTCTTCTCTAGACGACACATTGCTATGGGGAAAGATGTTGTTCAAATTTTATTCATAGTTGCACGTGGGGTAAACGAAAGGAGACGGGGCCGCGCTACCTGTGCACTGGGCTATTGTTCCAAAAAGGTGCATCCTCCAACTCTCGACTAGCATACTTCATTGTCCTCTAATTCCGCTTCATTACCCTTTTAGTGGCCCCGTGTGCTTTCTTGAAGGCAATTCTAGCTGGTAACACCAACTTATCTATTACTTTGCACCTAACTTACATCTGTTACTTGTATTTTCTGCAATTATTGAATGTGAATTAGTGATCAAGTACTTGTATATTATTTTATTATTTCCAATGTTTCATTTGATGAAACTCAACTTGCTCACAAACTAACTTGAGTTACATACAATACGATACTTATTGAACGTATTTTATTGAAGCGATTTTTTGGCGTCCTTTCAAATTCTATTAGATTAAACACAACTTTGCAAACATATGTATACGTGTATTATGTGTATGTCAAGTCCCATTCTATATCGTAGAATTTATAAGGACGGCAAACAAATGTACGCCCGAAAATCGATGTGGGCTTTACTTACACACCACGAACGTTTGACTAAATTTGTACTTATCATCGAAAGTAATGTGTGTGTTTATCCAATCACTGAATGCCACCACTGGTTTACAGCTGAAAGTGCCTTTAAGTAATCACACTGGTCCACCAATATTCCTCGGAATGCAAACCTTAACAATAAACCACGAAAATGTCGAAATTCAATAACAATATAGGCGACCACTGAAGGGTCACTAGAACTTCTACTTGTTCATCCATTGTTTCCGGCGGCCTCGTCTCATTCCTTTAACCCTCCACGTGTTTTTCAATAATTTGTTAAATGTTATTATTTCCATATTTCTTCTTACTATTTACTCGGATATACGTCAGAAAATAGTGGAAAGTCGAAGGTAAAAGGAGGCGGAGACATTCAGATACATGCATTATTTCCATCACTCTCAGCTACAGTCCGGGTCCTGTAGCTTTGCCTATCGGTGGAGAGCCACTAGACTACTAGCCGTTCAGAAACATCAGACATCTGTAGGGAGCTTCCTCCATCTAGAGATCTAGGTACTCTGGAGCGTATGTTTTTTAAAAGTAGGAATTTCACCCCGCAAACCATACCTGCCTATATGCAGTTTCAAAGTCACGGAGACAAAGCTACGTACGGGACGCGTACTGCACCTCCTGAACTACCCTCTACCTTCACGGCTCCACTGTTGTTTTGATCCTATGACGTTGCACCCTTCAGTCTGCAAGCGTCGCCTGGTGATGACTTAAATCCTGCCTGTAGGCATAGACTTTTGATCATCTCATCACCTCATTCCATTATCCACGCACAAACAGGAAGCTCATGTGTCATTATTTTATTTGTTCATACAATTACAAATCATATTAATATGATCGGGATAGAACAACAGGCATAGCCCAAAACTATTATGTTCCCAAATTTTGATAAATAATAAAATGTCCGAAAAAATAGGTTATTTTCTTACTAAAGAAAGTTAAATAAATTTTTATTAAATTATCCGTGAAACCCCATTTATTCGATTTGATTTGAGAAAAACAACAAATATTGAGATAAATATGGTTTTTCTTGCTAACGATGGTGGAATAATATTGAACTGATCGAAATGCCAGGAATAAAGACACTTGATTGAGGTGGTAGCCAATGCAGCCAAAATTGAGAAAATTGATAAGTTTCTTAAAATAAATCAGTATTTATTTATTTAGCGTATGGCAGATACACAACACATATTATATAGCTTATGAGTCTCTAATGCCTAGATATACACTGCATATTTCTAATTTATTTGAGATGTTGTGCAGTTTTCGGTCAGGAGAACATAAGTTTGTCTGACCGCCATCATTTGCTAGTCCATTTAGCGTTACCCAATGTGCACCATGGAGGCGAACTAGCGTTACACATTCAAGTTAGAAATCTGCTTGGACAATTTTGAGGTTAAAACTCAATTTTCAATTTTCACAGATTTTTTTTTCAAAATTATCTTCACCATTACAAATGTCCAAAACTGCTTCAAATTGTAATTTATCACATAAAAACAATCCAAATATAGAATTTCTGTTTGAAATTTGCACCCAAAAAACGTTACCTATGTTGCTAAGCTGGTTACTAAGATAACATAATTTATTTATTTATTTATCTATTTATTCATTTTCTTTACATACAAAGGCTCACAGAGATCCATAAAGCTTATTACACCTTATTTACACAATTAACTGAAACAACAATTTAACTAATATAAATTTTGAAATATAGTAAATAAAGAAAAGAAAGCAACAGCATTTACACAGTTGAAATAATCAAATTAATTACATTCATGTATTTAATCAGTATTGACCGCATACCACGAAACATTGGTTTCTCAATACATTATGAAATACCATTAGGCATATAATATTTGCAACAGAAATCTTCGAAAACCCGAATTATTGGGCAGTGCTCAAAATAGCTTCAACATAATTACCAATCCAGATACGGCCATACCATGTCTATCATTCGGCAACGAAATTCAATTCCGGTGCGTTCGACATTATAATAACGTTTAATCGATAGTTTGATGCGTGCAATGATTCGCTCCTGGAGCTCTCAGCAATTGGCCATCACAGTGAGAGAAATCCAGGGAGAAAGAGAGAATGATAGAGTGAGAGGGAGTTAGAAATTGAGAGACTGTGAGCGTGTGAGAGTGAGAGAGTATGAGAGAGATAGAGAGCGAGAAAGTGTGTGTGAGAGAGAGAGTGAGTGTGAAAGAGAAGAGATAGTGCTGATTTGTATCGCCGATATCCAGAGAGACCGGAATGGTTAATGCAGCATAACGTATCAGCGTACAGCGTGACGTTACTCCACTCAAATCTGTAATATATCGATCTGTCCAAAGTCGATTATTAGTATCGACTATCGCAGCGTAGCTATCGAATCTATTTAGCGAATGTGTGTCTATTTGGGTAATTTGACGAGCGGTCATGTCGTCAGCTCCGTGACGGGATTGCTGTCAATGCTAAATGTATTGCTGCAGTGACTGTATTCGATAGACTGGTCATGGACTGCTATTGATGGAGAGAGTTTTGAGCGAGAGAGGAAGAGATTAGATTAGATTAGAGTTCTTTATTTATAAAATCACTTATCATATATGGGCTACTTTAATTAATAAAAGCAATATAAAACTTGTACTACCCTATAAAAACCATTTTAAAAGGGTACTACAAGTTTTATATTGTTTTTATTAATTCTTCATTTATGTATGTTACAATATTCACTGGCTCACATACTAATTAATACTCTCTCTTTCACTCTCTCGCTCGAAACTGTCTCCATCAATAATAATACAGTCTATGATAATCAATCTAAATATCTCTTACTCATGACTAGTTTTCCCACTGTAAAATTTACATTGAATGACTAATTATTATTCAACGAATTTTACAAAGTATACAGAATTAATCAATGAGAATAAAGATTGAATGCAATTGGAATAACGGTAATATAATATTGTAAAGTAACTTTAGAAATCAGCAGTGTTTCAACAAAATTGTCGATTCTCTAAGAAAGATATAAAATAGAATCCTTCCCATCAACACATAACCGTGAGAATAGAGAGTGAGAGAGAGTGGAAAGGGGAGAGAAGAAATATGGAGAGGAGATTGATTGAGGAGAGTGGGTGAGCCAAAGGGTTCAGCCAGTTTACTGGCTGTGCTCCGCAAGTAAATAAAAAACTTGACCTACTGAAATCTTGAAGAATTTAGAATAGGTCTGTAACCATCCTCAGTATATTAAAAATCTGTATGAAAAATGTCAAGTCAATCAGTCCAGTAGTTTAGTAAATGCATCATTCGTGAATTTCCTATGCAATACGTAAACCACTCCGTTTCTTTATTATAATATAGATTATATCATTTTCATTGCATCCACTAACCCCCTGTTAAAAGGGTGTTTGAATTCGTCAAGTCGTTAAACAATCATAAAATGATTTTACCTACCATCTCTAGGCTCAAAATGATCTCTGAACTCCTCAACAGAGTAAGCACATATGCAATACTGAAGTACCAAACTCGCAACCTTTAAACTTTCGATTTTTGTTGTCTGATCTTTATTCTTAGTTCTTTTTGTGCTTTTTGTTCCTGATTGATAAGCCTTCTATCAAACATCTTCATCACTCTCCTACAATTTATCCCAGCCCTGACACCAAAGTTCCAAAATATTATGCACTTCCCTATTTGTCCATCATTGAAGTTTTTTACCACCTCATATACCGTACACCAAATCTTACAGTATTCAACCCAACAATGTTTGCTTCGAAATATAATTCCAAATCGCATTATTTGGAGACTCATTCACATTTTTCATTCTACCCTGAACACAGTTCAACAATTCCAATATGAATAAATGAGCTGTTGAATTTATTTATTTACTTATCCAATCATTCAGAATTACACTACTTACAGAAAAGTACCACAGGTTATGCAATGTATGAGTCATAAAAATTGAAATACATGATGAGGTATTCAAAGTAAATAGAAATATATATGAAATTTATTTACAGTAAAATCTGAAATGAATAATCCATAGAGGTAACCGCCTGTAATGCATTCTTTAAAAAATAATTCAAATGTTTCTAGAAATCTAATCGACATGAAACCTATGCCATTTTTAAGAGGAAAATTCAACCTTGTTGATAGAGCAATAAAATGAAATTTGATCATTTTTTAATTTTTTGGAAAGTGGCACCCTTAATCCATGAGTCGCGCGTTACATGTCCAAGTAATTGGTTAATTGGACATGTAAAAGACAACCAAATTCCTTAAGGTGCGTATAGTTATGCGCCGCAAACACAAGCAATTCACTTTTCATCAGCTGATCATATCTGTATTTGCACAGGAACTGTAAGATACAGGTGATATAAAAGTGAATTGCTTGTGTTGGCGGCGCATAAATCTGTACGCACCTGAAAAGTTGAATAATTTTTACTCGTTCAATTTGAAGTTCTTGTTGGTTTCAGCTAGGTACTTCTTTATTCATTTGAAATTAACTCATTTTCACTCAAGTGTTTGTTGGTTCTAGCTTCTTATCTGTTAGAGTTTTACCAATAATTAGTACTCATTATTTCGAAGTTTTTCTTCGATTTCAGCTGATTTTTTTTTGTCGTTTGTTGTTTGCAGCGCTACTTTGGGGCGTCGCGCGACTCGCTGGCGGCCGCTTACATCAATCGCGCGGCTGCTGTCTCCTCGACGGCTTCGGAATTGGATCTTAGTCGAAAGGTACACTCTCTTTTATTTTTCATCAATGGAAAAAAGAAATTCATTAAAACTGTATCACCAAAGATCATTCCTCTCATTACCCACACACAAGCCTGAAGCTCATGTTGGCATCATCCTCAGCAAAAAAAGTTTGTTCACAAGGTGGAATAGCATAACCTGTAACCGGTCCAAGGTTCAACAATTTTGAACATCGTTCAATTTTTAACAGAATTCAAGTTGACATTTCTCTCAGACAGATAATTTTTGTAATAATACCCACTTAATTTATTAGTATCAGTGAACGTCCCCGGTACAAAGAAAATATTATTCCAATACATCCTAATGGAACTATGCATACTTGCTCGGCCAAGCTGAGTGGGAATAGTCTCATTAGGACTCCTGGGAATTATATTTCCACTGTACCGTTCATTGACTCTGATATGTGGGAATATGCCTTGAAGTAAAAAGTAAATTCGTATGGCTTTTGTTGGTGAGGAGTCCCTTGCGGGAAGGTCCCACCGCCTGAATATATGATTTAAGCCGTCAATGGGCCTTACTACTGTCATACTTCAGCCGGGCCCAACAAATTAACGTGCCCATCCGATAGCACGGGAGTGATCTGGTTGAAAAACTTTTGGTAGTGAGAGGGTTTGAACCCGGGATCTCTATGCTGCTACGCAAGCATTCTATCCACTAGACCACTGATCACTCCGTGAAGTGGCAAGGAATGTAGAAACGTGGTTTTCTATTATAGAATGTTACAGGCGGTCAATGTTTGTCTTCAAGTCTCTTATCATCAATTCCCATAAGACATTATGTTTGGTAATATTGGGAATTGGATTGAAAGTAATGTAATGAGAAGCACTGGCTGCCAGTTGCTTGCCGTCTCTACATTCCTTGTCGCTTTAACAAGATAGAAATACTCTATAATAATAATAAAGCTTTATTGACATTCTAAATAGAACAAAAGCCTCTCATATGAGGTAATGATATTTTGTGCTGGCAGCTTGATAATAACTTCAATAACTATTTACAAATTTACAATTTCTTGATGATTTTCTCCCATCTCTTTCTGTCCCTGGCTATTGTCGGCCACATATCTCCAACTCTTTGGGTGAGCTCGTCTCTCCATCGGCACGCTGGACGTCCTCTCCCTCTGGCCCGATCTCGTGGTATCCACTCCGTGCATATTTTCGCCCATCGCTCTGCTGTCATCCTTGCCACATGGCCGGCCCATCTCCATTTTATCAGGTGAGCTTCTTTTTGTAGGTATTTCACCTTGACCTGCTTCAGTAAGTCTGTGTTTCGTCTTCTATGATGCAGTCGCAGTCCCAAAATACTCCTTATCATCTTCGTCTGCGTTGTCTTCAGTCTCTTGTCTGATTGAGCCGTCAGGGACCAAGTCTGAGCACCATATAATATGGCTGGATAAACACATTTCAGAAGATTTGGCTTTCAATTCATTCGAGAAGTCGCACTTGAATATCTTCTTCAGTGCCCAATATTTTTTCCAACCCTTGTTTATCCTCAAACTCACGTCCTTTCCCGTTCGGTTCTCAAAAGAAAGCAGTTGGCCCAAGTACTCATACTCATTGACATAAATTCTATTCTACCACCTGTAACATCAATTCTTTCCGTGTCTGAATTCGTCATTACTCTTGTTTTACCTGCATTCAGACACAGACCAATTTTCTTGCTGGCTTCTATAAGTTCATCAAACATTTCTTTCATCTCTTCCGCACTTTTTGCCACTAACATCACATCATCTGCAAATCTTAAGTTGGTTAGTTGATAGCCATTTATGCGCAAGCCTTTGCTCTCCCAACTTAAACGGCGAAAAGCATAGTCCAAGCAGCAATTGAAGATGATTGGTGACAATGGACATCCTTGCTTGAGTCCTTTCCTCACTCTAATACTCCTTCCTCTTCGCTCCAACTCGATGTACATTTCATTATCCTCATACAAGCTTTTCAATACTTCAATGTTTTCCACTTCAACACCCGACTCCTCCAGTGCATTCCAACTTTCGCAGTACTTAAGGCTATCGAATGCTTGGTGGAAATCTACAAATCCTATGTACAAAGGCATCTTATACACATTGCTCTTCTCAATTATTTGGTTCGCAGCTTGTAATTGATCCGCTGTAGAGTAACCTGATCTAAATCCGGCCTGTTCTGAGGGGTGGTTTTCGTAGATCTTGTTGATTATTCTGTTCTTGATTAATAGAAATACTCTATTGTGAAAAAATGTGAACTCAAATTCTACTAAAATCTATCAAACGAAATTTTAGGTAGTTGATTATTCAATAATCTTGACTCTAGGATGAGTTTTTCATTTATAAACCGTTGAATATTTAAAAAAAAATTCGATTAGCAAGTTATTCAGACCAGGAAGATGTGAAATGATTTTCGTATTTTTGATTGTCCAGGTGCGGAGAAGAGACTTGAGAGGTGGTGGAGGGGTAGTAGGAGGAGGAGGAGGCCGCCTCAAGCTGCCCGGCGGGGGGGCCCAGTGGGGGGGCGAGGGGGGAGGAGTTGGGGGGGCTGCTCGCTCCTCAGCATCCACCAACACACAGCTCAACGGTTCACTCGCCAGGATATCCACTCCTGATAGGTCAGTTCATATAATACAATTATTATCCAATTTGTATTATCGATTGTATTATCGTTTATTGAATTATTGACTTCATGCCCTTATTGAATACAGAATTAAGTTTGTTTTTAGGTAATTCTTCAAAATTGTATATTTAATATGTTAATATTTTCTATTTTAGTTATAATAATGTAGAATATTTTTTCTATGTTTAGTTTTGAAGCATCTTTATTTGAAAATCTACTTTGTGAAAATACTTGAGGACTGAAAATTTTGTGAATTGAAGAACTACAAGACTTAACCTATTTCGGACTATGTGTAACCCTATCTGAATTTGGGAGAGGAATACACAAGGTTACCTTATTTTTCCTCTCCCTATCATTTTGATAATGTACTTGATAATGTATAAATGGAAAAAATGAATGAATGACTAGCAGGAAACCCGTGTTCCGCAAGGGTCTATTTTAAATATACCAAACAACGTAATGCAAAAGGCCTATAACCATCCCAGGTTGATTAAGAATCTATTATGCAAAATTTCAAGTTAAAAAGTCCAATAGTTCAGACGTAATGATGCGTCAAACATAATTTTCCTACCCCGTATGTGTATAAGCACTACCTTCGTAAACAAAGCCATAGTGCATTCTGATGACGTCAGCACAGGTAGGCTCCTACACCAGTACAAATTTGTTGATTTCAGCTGATCCATATCAGCTAGTGTTTTTATTTGTGTCTTACCTCTGCTGATTTTACCATCAACCACCTGTCATGCACTATGGCTTTGTTCACGGAGGTAGTTGCTCACACTGCTAAGCAGTTATCACGACAGTTTTCTTAGAACTTAGTCACAATGTAAAAGGGATTTTAGAAGAAGAATCCTGCTTCTCAGTGTCACAAGTCTGCTGTCCTATGGAACGAGCTTCAGACTTCGGTCCGTAAACAAAGCCATAGTGCATTCTGGTGACGTCAGCACAGGTAGGGCTCCTACACCAATAAAAAGTTGTTGATTTCAGCTGATTCATATCAGCAAGTGTTTTTATTGGTGTAGGAGCCCTATCTGTGCTGACGTCACCAGAATGCACCATGGCTTTGTTTACGGAGTGAGCTCCCATCATATAACTTTCATTAATAGTCAATGGCACATTATTATAAAATGGTTAGAAAAGAACAAAAACCTCAGCACAAAACTGTTCCTCTCCTAAATTTTTATGTATACAAGTAACATGATGTTCACAAATGCGTATTATGCTTATGTCCGAAAATTTTGAATATTGTAACAAATTAATGAAAATCAAACAGAAAAAAATTTAGGTGGTTGTGAAACTAGAGAAGGATGAAGTATTTTAGACTCTGTTGTATGTTTGTGTGAATAGATTCATATTTTTCTCATGTATAATGAAAATAGTCTAAAATAAACTTGAATTTTAAAAACACTTTTGAAGTGAAAATGCACTTACTTTTGTAGTGACGATCGTTTCGACCTGTTGTTGGTCATCATCAGACTGTGGGAATTACTCAGATGACAAGGCTATATGCTATGGCCACATACACCGACATTGCAACCAATCTTGAAATCCTCCACATCTCACAAAAAAGCAGAAAACTCAATGTATTGGAACAATACAAAATTTACAACCACAAAAAACAGTTTCCCAACAGTCTCCTGAATGATCAAATGAATTTCTCTTCCCACACACTATTTGACAAAATAGTCCACAGTTCAAAAGTACCGCCTCACTAAATATCCTCCAACCCAACCCCCACCACAACCTATTCCACCACCTTCATCCCTTACCACATATAGCCTTGTCATCTGAGTAAATTCCCACAGTCTGATGATGACCAACAACAGGTCGAAACGATCGTCACTACAAAAGTAAGTGCATTTTCACTTCAAAAGTGTTTTTAAAATTCAAGTTTATTTTAGACTATTTTCATTATTCATGAGAAAAATATGAATCTATTCACAAAAAGTGAAGCGAAAATAAACAGAACTCGCTTGATAACACATCCATTACATCATCAATCTCATTGTAAACATACTTACAATATTTTATTACATGTTCACATAACAGCGATTTACGCTCGGTTGTTGCTCGATTGGCAAATCGCTCGGTTTGCCAGCCTCGTACACATGACAGCGATTCACGAGCGGTTTGAGCTCGGTTATGATAAATAATCACTAGGTACAACATCTATGTACTCAATCTTAATATCTTAATCTATGTATTTGATCACTATATTACTCTTAAATATATATTACTGCTCTGATCGAAACCGCTCGGTTGACTGAAGACATGTGTACGCTCTCATGCCTGCTCTAGTATATCGAGCCGCCCGGCAACCGAGCGACAACCGAGCGGTTGCAGTCTGAGACTACAACCGCCGCGATTCGCCGGCGACTACTAAAACCGAGCGATGCATGTGTACGGCACCATGTGTTTTCCTATACCTGGCAACGACTCGGTTTGTCAACCGCGCGACAACCGAACGTAAATCGCTGTCATGTGAACAGGCTCTAAATGAATCCGTAATACTTGTTATACTTTGTGACCATGTCGAGGCGCTTTTATTCAATTCTCTCTCTCTCTCTCTCTCTCTCTCTCTCTCTCTCTCTCTCTCTCTCTGGGTTATGTCGAGTGAGTAAACGTGTGTCAGTTCGGCTCCGTCTTCTAACAGATATTTCGTAGGGTTATACAGTTCAATTCACTTCAAATTATACATCTAGTTATTCAGTTTCTCGAGCTTAATTCAATAGTGAAATTATATTTTTGATTAACTCACACTCTTTTTATTTATCTTGAAAAAACATTCCTAAATCTTCAGTTCACCTTCTCGCCTATAAAAGTGTAAATCCACCTAACGGTACACGATGGTTCGACCGAATAGAGGCACACCGAAGAATGAGGTCAATGCTCCGAAGCCAGCTATTTCTGGAGCATTGTCCGAAGAGACCCTCCTCATTATTCGACAGCAAATCGAAGAGTCTGTCCACAGTGCTGTATCAATGGCTGTGAAATCTATTTTCGAGGAACTTCAGGCATTGAAGGAGGAGAACAAACAGCTGCACGATAGAATTCGTGAGCTGGAGGTGTCTTGTCACCTGAAGGTCGACGACCTCGAGCAATATGGGCGCCGACATTCTATACGTATTTTTGGGATCCCGGAGAGTGACAAAGAAGACACGGACCTGCTGGCGCTCGATGTCTTTAACAAGAAGCTGAACGTGCCCGTGACTTTGGCGGATGTCAACCGCTCGCATCGCGTTGGAAGGCGTCAACCACCTCAACAAGGGCAAGCTAAACCCAAGGACCGACCCATCATAGTTCGACTCTGCAGCTACCGGACCAGGAAGATGATCTTCGACGCTAAGAGGAAGCTGAAGGGTTCCGGCGTCACCATTCGCGAGGATCTGACCGCGGAGCGCCTCAAGATCCTCAACGCTGCGGCCGACCGTCATGGGCATAGGAATGTTTGGTCATCGGACGGGAGGATCAAGATCTCTATCGGCGAGGGAGGATCCAAGAGGGTCCACACAGTCGAGAGGATGACCGACCTTCAAAAAATAAAGGTAAATTAAATCATTTCAGGATTCGATTACTAAGGTGCCCTTCACTACAAAAATAGGAAATTTGTATTAAAACATTTCACAATAGATATACCTTGGCATTTTTCATGAGCTGGCTTTCTGTTCTATAAATGAATCTTTCCACTGCTATTTATGATTATGTATGAGACAATTATTTCAAACTAAGGAGATCCACATTTGTTGATACTGATTAATAATTTATCTTGATATTAATTCCCAAAACTACGTTCAATGCATCAACTACTATACTCCAGAGGGTACTTAGAGAATCATTATCTCTATTCTTACTAATAATTATTACATCTCTTACCAAAATTATTTCCATAATTAATAATTTTCGAAATGCTGAATTTCAAATAAATTGGATGATTAACATACGTTATAGATATGGATGTAATCTATAGGTAAAGATAGTAATCTCTTCTATATTAGGTGTACATAATGATATCTCCTACTGTTGCCACAGCTCGAGCAATAGAAGCAAATGTGTGAAGAATTATTGATAGAACGGAGGGGTGGGTAGTCTGTTCATATGCTTATATAGGGGCTGTGTTTCATTTAATGTTATCTTAGACATTCATCACTAAAATATTACAGTTCTCAATTTACTACTTTTATTGTTATTGCAACTCCCAATAGTTAATTATACTTCTAATACTATATAATATTTTTCACACTTCACCGTTCAATCCTATTTAAAACTCATCTAAAATAATCTAGCACTTTCTCCATCGTCTCCTCTACTTCTTATTTTTCTTTCTAATTTCTCTTCTTGATCTTATATTTGTAATGATTACTTGAATATTGTTGTTTGCGATGATGATTATTATTCTTTTCTATTCTTCTTCTTCTTCTTCTTCGTCTTCTTCTTCTTCTTCGTCTTCTTCTTCTTCTTCTTCTTCTCTTCTTCTTCTTCTTCTTCTTCTTCTTCTCTTTCTTTTTCTTTTCTTCTTCTTCTTCTTCTTCTTCTTCTCTCCTTGATTAATTCAAGATCACAATACGATGTTCTATTTCTTATTCTATAGTTCAGTTTCATAAGTTCTTCTCAATTTGTGCACATTCCTTCTTTCTCTTCTTTTCTTCCCCATTGTTATCATTATTTTCCCTGTGATTTTTTCACTAGCTATCCAGCATGTTCAAATGTTTATTTCTCTTTCTATATCTATTTATCTTCCTACCTTTTCTCTTTCTATCTGATTACCTTCTACTAGTATCCATATATTATATTATAATATCCATATATTTATCCATATAATATTCGATTCTTTCCCACATTGAATCATACTATTCCTCTTCAATTTTATGGGGATATTATTCATTATCAGTTCGTGCCTCGGGAGGAGGACTGTTCCAACTCAAAAAAGTCGTTTATTCAGGAGAGCAGTTTTAAAATTTTCATAGGTATTCAAACTTGATTTTCTGCTCTTAGAATTTTCTGCTCAATTTCTCTGATTCCAACTGTTTTAGTTCACTTATTACTTCTTAAAAGTGGCCTGTATTTATGTTTTCATTCATAATATGACTTAGTCTTCCTGTAAATGATTGCATTGGTGTTCAAAATAGGAATACTGAACATTCTGTGATATATTATAGAATAATTGGAACGAGTTTTGACTTGGAACAGTCTTCCACCGAATAAAGTGCATAGAAACCAACTAAAATACACAAGATCAAAATTGACAATTTTCGAGTTGGAGCAGTCTTCCTCCAAGGTGCGAGTTGTATTATGTATCTTTTCTCAATTGATAACTTTCTTCAAAGATTTTTCGTTTTTCTGCTGGCTTTTTCTTCTCTTTTTCAGTTTTTACTGGATCCCATTTCGCTCTATCTCCACCATGAACACGATCTTCCACTACTGGATTCCATCTCTCTCTATCTCCACTTGGACTCGATTTTCCACCACTGGATTCCATCTCTCTCTGTCTCCACTTGGACTCGATCTTCCACTACTGGATTCCTTCTCGCTTACCTCCACTTGGACCCGATTCTTCCACTACTGGATACCTACTCGCTCTATCTCCACTTGGACCAGATCTCCCACTACCAGCTCTTCCTCAATCTTCGTCTTATTCACCATTAGGATTATTCATCACCGGAACTCCACACATCTACATCTTATTGTGTTTAGTGAATTTTGTTTTGAACTAGTGCTTTAAATAGTGAAGGGAGCCGAACTGTCAAGGCATGCTGAATGCACTCGAATCAAGAGACTTTTTCATTTAGGTTAAGTTTTATCAGTTTCATCCCCATTTTCCCCGTCATGTGTTGTTCTGAGGTCGGTTCACGATTGGTCTGCTGCTTCCATGATGCCTCTCACTGACACGTCAGCTCGCTCGCCCTCAAGTAGGTATGATTATTTCAATAATAGTAATAATGACGCAGGTATGTTTCTAGCAAATAAGCTCCACTCTTTCAAAAAACTTTTCAAGGCTGCTCACCTTAACGTACAATCCCTCAGTTGCCACATTGATGAACTCAGAGCAATCTTCCGTTTTCAGGACTTCAATATAATCGGAATTTCCGAATCATTTTTGAAGCCTAGTATTTCATCAAATTTTGTTGCATTGCCTGGATATAATCTTTTCCGGAATGATAGATTAAATAAAGCTTGTGGGGGTGTAGCAATTTATGTGAAAGAAGGTATCAAAACAAAAGTTTTAATCACATCTAAACAAGAGTATTGTTCCAGACCAGAGTTTATGCTACTTGAATTATCCTTATCTAGTACTGATAAATTACTCGTTGGTATCTGTTATCGCCCACCAAAAATAGGTCATTTCACAGATTTCGAAAGTGCCTTGCTTTCTCTTATGCCTTGTTATAACCGTATACTAGTTATGGGGGATATGAACACCGACTTGAACATGACAAATCGTAACTTTGACTACTTTCAACTGACTACAATTTTCCAATGCCTAAACATGACTATTTTACCTCTCGATCCAACTCATCATACTAATGAATCAGACACACTCATTGACCTTCTCATTGTTAGTGATCCCAATGAGGTTGTTCAAGCAGGCCAAATCTCAGTCCCAGCTATTTCTAGACATGATTTGATCTACTGTGTACTTTCCCATAAGATACCCAAGCCAGAACAGAAAATTATCACTTATAGAGACTTCAAAAACTTTGATGAAGCCGCCTTCCTGACTGATGTGGCTCAGACTCCATGGCATCAAATTGAAGCATTACCCTCAGTTGATGACATGGTCAAGACTTTCGAGAATTGGACTTTGACTTTGTATGACAAACATGCACCTTATGTGACAAGGAGGATTAATAGAAAACGACGAGTACCGTGGATGACTGAAGACATACTTAAGATGATGGGACGTAGAGACAAAGCACATAGAAAATTTAAAAAGACATTTGACTTGGACAGTTTGATAGAGTATAGGAGCCTTAGAAATAGGGTTAAACAGGAATTACGGAACTCAAAGATTAGGTACTTGAATTCATTTATGACAAACAATAGACAAGACTCTAAATCACTTTGGCAGGGAATAAAAGAATTCGGGCTTGGCAAAGAGAAATCGAATCCACAAATTGACTTACCATTGAATAATATAAATGACCATTTCGTTTCACACTCTAACCAACGCGACGAAGTTGTCATTGCTAATCACATTGATGATCTTGAAGAGCAGGTTACAAACTTAGATTTACCAATCACTGATCAATTTCATTTCCATCCAATCTCAGAAGAAGACACTTTCAGAGCAATTCAACGTATTCATAGTAATGCTATGGGTGTAGACAAAATTCCTATTAAATTTATCAAGAAGATGTTATTTGCTGTTTTACCAACCATTACATACATTTTCAACAAGTCACTTGAAGAAGGCATTTTCCCTGAAAACTGGAAGTTTGCTCTGGTTCGCCCTCTAAATAAAGTTCCATCACCCAATAAAGTTGAGGATTTTAGACCAATCAGTATTTTACCTGCATTGTCCAAAGTGCTAGAAAGACTCATTCATGCTCAAGTTGTAAAATTTCTAGACAACAATAGTAAGCTTCATAACTTTCAATCAGGCTTTAGAAAATTCCATTCAACTGAGACAGCTCTGCTTCGTGTCACTGATGATATAAGGTTAGCTATGGACCAAAGAAAATGCACCATCCTCACCCTATTTGATTTTTCTAAAGCATTCGATACTGTTGATCATACAGTCCTTCTGAATAAGTTGGCTATTCTTGGTTTCAGTCACAACTCGTTAGTTTGGTTTAAATCCTATCTATTAGGTAGGAAACAATGTGTATCTGTCGGTGACAAAAAGTCAACTTGGAAAAACGTTATGCATGGAGTACCACAAGGTTCAATTTTAGGCCCTCTCCTCTTCACTTTGTATGCTAATGACCTTTCTTCCATTATCAAATTCTCCAGTTTCCATACTTATGCAGACGACCTTCAAATCTATTTAAGCTGTCCCATAACAAAAATTAATGAAACAGTTGGAATAATGAATCAGGATATCAATTCGATAGTGGAATGGACAAAGAAAAATGGCCTTAAGCTTAATCCCATCAAAACACAACCCATTATAATTGGATATTCTCGTCTTATAAACAATATTGACCTTGAATCGATTCACAAAATTAGTGTAGACGGTAATGACATTCCTTACTGTAGCTCAGTTAAAAATTTAGGCATTATTATGAATAATACTCTTGACTGGTCAGAACAAGTGAACAAAACTTGTAAAAAGGTATTCTCAGCCATGCATGCATTGAAGAAAATGCACGATATCCTCCCTAGAAACATTAAATTATTATTGGTTCAATCTCTCATCTTCCCACATTTAATGTATTGTAATTCTGTTCTTAACGATATGCAAGTCACTCTGAATGATAAACTACAGCGTTGCCAAAATTATTGTCTACGTTTCGTCTACTCTCTCCAACGCCATGATCATATCACCCCAGCCCACATTGCTAGTTCAACATTAAAGCTTCCCGATCAGAGGCTTTTTCGAATAGTCAAGCTTGTTAGAGATATCTTGATATACGGTAATCCGAACTATTTTAAAGATGATTTCAAATTTGTCTCTGAAGGTAGGAGGATAGATGCTTCACATACTAGAACCGGAGAAAGTACTTTAAGGATACCCAATCATCGAACTACTATTTTCACAAAATCCTTCTTAGTCAGTGCCTGTCGTGCATGGAATGCACTTCCTGTTTCTATCAGGTCCATCGAGAGCCGAGCGAGCTTCATCCTAACTTTAAAAAAACATCTTTTGGAACAAATGACTGAAACTGTCCGGCCCTAGAACGATCACATGACATCCATCCCCCACCCATCCCACAAATACAAACCTTTAAACCATGTTATAGAACGAATTGTATATATATATATATTATATAAACTCATGTTATTTCAATTATCCACTGCATAATGCTGTATATTACTGAAAGTTGATAACCCTGATCTACTTTCAGCCTACTTCATTTTATTAATCAATTATTTGATCTTATCTACCTATATAATTATTTTACTCTATCAATTTTCTGTTTTTTTCTCTTTAATATTCATATTGATTAAAACTTTTACAATATTTCCATTAATAAATAAATCCTTAGTTTAAATAACGAAATTAACGTTTTGGTAGAGAGTTAGTGGGGAGGATATTTTTAATATTCTTCCCAAAGAATGGACATTGATATGTCCAAAGCTCCGCCAATTTATGTAGATGCATAACAATATAATTATCTATAGTTATTATATTACAAATTACTTTTTCATATCATATACTTTCAATAATTATTTTCTTAGTCTATATTATGTAAATTCATCTATAATTTTGCTGTATTGTAAGCTATTGTATATAAGTGTATAAGCCAGTATATATTGTAATCTACATAAATAAAGTACTCAATCAATCAATCAATCAATCAATCTCTCTCCACCTCATCCGCTTTGCTGAAAAGAAGGGAGAAAGCCAGTGTATTAAAACACGCGACGTTTAAAGCATTCCTTCTTCTTTTGAATTTGGCGGTTTTCCTTAACCCTCACACTAGTTCTATAGTGAGGTCCACGTTATAATGTCAGTGAAGAAAGATAGAAGAAAGTCGATGCCGATCCTCTGTCTTGTCAATGCCTTCTATAGACTGTAGCTGATACAGGTTTATTGATGTAATTTTAACTGTTCATTCCAGTTTAGAATAATCAATTATATATTCTACTAGCCGTCAGGCTCGCTTCGCTCGCCATATCCGTCTAGCCAGGGGGCTCCGCCCCCTGGACCCCCGGCTGGATCGTCCAACAATGAGATCAGCAGGCTCGCTTCGCTCGCCTGCATTTTTCATTTGAGCATTTTTATCATATGTTAGGACAATCCAGTCGGGGGTCCAGACTAAACGTCTGGCTAAACGGATATGGCGAGCGAAGCGAGCCTGACGGCTAGTAATATAATACTCCCAGGATTGAAGTAGCAGTGCCCAATCAATTTTTCCGCGATAAATGCATTTAAATCTTCAACTTGATGCCAACCTAACAAAGTCAACCAACTTAATGCCAACCTGACAAAATTATTAATTCAGTTGCCAGTTAACAACTGTTTCGAAGAGGTACTCTGTCTAGATTATAGTTCTATAGTGACATATGATATGGAAATTTCAATTATAATTAAGAGATTGGGAGAAGAAGAATATACATGCTAAAAGACGAACTTTAAACCCTTAAAAACAACCCTTAGAGTTAAAATATTGCCAAAAGATTTCTTAGTGCGCCTCTAAAGAGCCAACTGAACATACCTACCAAATTTTAACGTTTTTGGCCCGGTAGATTTTTAGTTATGCGAGTGAGTGAGTGAGTGAGTCAGTCAGTCAGTCAGTCGGTGAGTGAGTGCCATTTCGCATTTATATAATATATAGATTAAGCAAGAAATTCAATTTTTAATGAATTTTTATAATTAAGATGAAATATTTTGTTAATCAATTATTAATTCTACATTGTTAAAAGACGATCTTGCAACGGAGCAAAGCTAGAAAGAGGTAGTGCTATCCGCTTTGTTGAATGATGGACAAGGATAGCAATACCATCGCCAATCAAACACTGCCATTATAACGTGGACCTCACTATAGCTGCGCGTCTGTTCCTTCTCCTATTCTTCTACTTCCTAGAGGAAAGGAATATTCCTTCCTTTATTTTTCTGTGGTCTGCTTTCTTATCAATGTTTCCCCATGGTCTATCCAGGTTGAAGTCTTATATACTAGCATAGATAAAAGATACAAAGATAAAAGTACAACAAGATATCCAATGGTATAGAGCGTTATGTTCCAATTCTAACTCAAGCCGATAGTCCTAGAAGTTGTTTTTCGTAAAGCTATGTGATGCTGGTAGTCTCTCATACTGTGCCGGTCGTACACTCTCACCCCAACAAAACAGTAGCCTAATAATAGACAGTAATCGACAGTAATCGAATTCATTTAACAAGAAATCAGCTTCAACTTTGGATCCTATACCATGAGATATCTAAAAATATGCTATATTTTCTCTATGGGAGGGTGTCTATCTATCTTGGGAGGGTGTCAGTTTCTCACGATCTCACTTCAAGTGTCTATTTCGACTATTTCTCTAGAAACTAAAACAAGTGTGAAGATGGAACCTCCAGTTCAACGAATCTCACAGTAACTAGATCTACTGAAAGCAACAAGAACAAGACGAACTGAGGTCTCGACTATTTGAGACGCTCCCACTCGTGATCAATTGAGAATTGGATGAAGTGAATTCTACCAGAGTATCTTGTCTTACCATTCCTCTTTTTCTCTCTCAATCACAATTATTTAAGAACAGCTTTCTCCTCCCTGTTTTACTGTTGCCCTGTATTCATTCCACATGATAAATCACATTATTTCTATCAATAATTGGTGGATATCCATATCATCCTCTATCTATTATAGCTTCTTGTTACATCAATCATTCTTTCTACCTTTTTTTTCTTTCTACCTCTTTCTTTCAATTATTATTAAACGAAAATCCCAATTTCCATCTAGATGTTCACCCTGTTGTCAATATTTGCTATAGCAGAAATCTTCGGGGTGATTCACAGCATTTAATTGGGATTTTCGTTTAATAATAATATCATTCATTAGGCTAATAAATTAGCATTTGGAGAAATACAATTTCTAATTTATTTCCTTCTATGTTCTTCTCATCTTTTCGTAACCCTTTTCCCCATAACTATCATGCTTTCACTTTTCTTCTCAGCTTTTCAACATAATCATAAACATAATTCACTTTATATTGAATTTTTTCTACAATATTGTCTTCCTTTCTCAACCTTCCTCAACACATTTCCTTCGACATTAATAGTTTAATTCTACTCACCAGCTTTTCAACAGAATCTGGAACACATTTCTTCCAACATTGCACTTTTTCTTCTATAATAATTCCATACTTCTCCACATCTTTCTCACAACAACACTTTTGCTACTTTTCCAACATTTCACCAAAATTTGAAAATTACTCTTTACTTTTCACTTTCTCCTTGACCTTACTACTATCCTTCCAATATTTTTAAGATTTCCCATCTTTTCAAGCTCTATCTCCCAATATTTTCAAGCTCTCCCATCTTTTTTCTCCTCTTTCCAGGTTCCCAACAAAATCTAAACCTTACTTCTTCATATTCATCCCCTCACTGTTACTCACCACTCACCATACCGAACCAAAAACCCGCAGAAAACCCAACTCATTCCGTTTCTTGGCGTGAAACCCTTGGCTTCAGAAAACATCGGAATATATTAGGGCTGGCAGGGCCCTTCTTAAGAGCCTGTAGACAAGTAATGCGGCACATAGTGAGACCGGTAGGTGATGGGGTGGGTGGTGGGGTGCTCTATGTGTAGGTGGAGGGTGAGGTTGAAGTAAGGGTGGAAGGTAGTTGCACCTATCTTGAGCAAAGTAGGCAAATTCCAGTCCTCCGGGAATATTATTTCGCTGGTAGAATGTTTGCGCTGGAAAAGGTGCCTACAGATCCTGACATTCACTTTAAACTGTCAGCATTAGTTGGGCCGGGAAGCATTCATGCTATGCATGAAGTATGCTGACAGACCAAAATGCTGCACTTTCATAGTGAGATTGACTACAACCTGTCAGCATTGGTTGAATGGGGAGCATTGATGTTAATCATGAAGGATGCTGACAGTTTGAAGTAGGCTCACCAGTGTAGAGTGTTGAATATTATTTGAATCTGTGTTACCTTAGTGGCTGTGATATGTCACTCTGCTAATTATGTTTTAGATGTTAAGTTGTAGGTAGGAAGCTCCTTGGAATAATTAATAAACTAGCTCCTTTGAAAATATGTTATTGAATTGAAGTTTTATTCTCAATAAGCACAATACAAGGAAATTTAAAGTAGATGCATATCAAAAACACACAAACAAGATTGTAATAACTGTAACTGTATAGTAACGAATCACAATGTGACTTCTTAATACTTGTTACAGTGATATTTTTTTTATTGATATTAGCCTTTGTGAATTCTAACTTGCTATGACCATTTTCACCTTTTGATATAGTTATTTATTCATTTATTCCTAGACAATAGATACAAACTAGGTGTAAACAACAGGCATTCGCCCAAAACTGCGTTTAAGCTTAATTTATCATTGTTATTAATATATAATATAAAAATTCATTGTTTTGTGAAAATTGTACTTCTTTTAATTTTACTAATTTTGTTTAATTTTGGCAGGAGCAGTAATAGACAAGGCAGTTACTCAGGGCGGTCGCGTACGGGACCCCACTGGAGTTTTGTGTTTGACCCGGCGGGTCGACTCTGCTATTACTGGTCTATGGTCGTTTCACTTGCCTTTCTCTACAACTTCTGGGTCATCATCTATAGATTTGCCTTTCAGGAGATCAATAGTAAGTACTTTTAGCTATTATTTACCAACACGTAACTCGTGCTCTGCATGGGTCTAATCAAAAACCTGACTTAATTAAATCTTTAAAAATTTAAATTAGGCCTATAACCATTCTCGTTCAATAAAGAATTCATATGAAAAGTTTAAAGCTAATAAGTTGATTAGTTCAAACGTGATGAAGCGTCGTTCGGGAATGTCCTATCCCGTACGTGTACAAGCCAGTTCTTTCCTTTATTATATTATAATAGATTAGTATCATGTTTATAATATATTTATAGTATAGTTTATAATATATTATAATATAGAAATATATATTATAGTTTATCATATATAGATATTTCATATTTATAATATAGTTAGGTTATAGTATAAACTATTATAGTATAGTTTATAGTTATAGTTATATTTTCAAATGCATTACCCGTAGACTAGCAGCAAAGATGGTATAAAGCTATACACTATTCTATACACTATTACACACTATATACACTACCGTGCTTCGCAAGGGTCTATTTTAAAACTTTGCAAAATGAAAACTTGACGTAATAAAAAATTCGAAATTTGAAAATAGGCCTATAACAATCCTCGGTTAATGAGGAATCTTTATGCAAAATTTCAAATCAACAGTCAAGTAGTTCAGACGTGATGATGTGTCAAACATAATTTTCCTACATCACGTACGTGTATGAGCCAGCTCTTTCCATTATTATAGTAAAGATGATGGATAGATGCATGATTTATCAGTATCTTCGAATGAGAATAACTTTTGAACGGTTTGAGAAATCGGTGCGGTTTTGATGCGACAGAAAATCAGTTATTTTTATTCGAATAGGCTCCCCAATCATACCTATCATAATGTCCCTTTTAAAAGAAATGTTCAGCTGCTTCTATACAACAACTGGAAGCATGACAAAATGAAAACTTGACGTAATGAAATCTTGAAGAACTGAAAATAGGCATGAATAACCATCCTCCGTTAGTTGAGAATCTATATGCAAAATTTCAAATTAATCAGTTGAGTATATTTCAGACGTGATGATGCGTCAAACATAATTCCCTATTCCTTACGTGTATAAGCCAGTTCTTTCCTTTATTATAGTATAGAAAACTGAAGAAGACATAATACTTGAAAACCTCACAGAATCATTTATTTATTTATTTCATTGGCAATTACAGATCATAATTATAATATGATTGGGAGAAGACAACAGGCATAACTTAGCCCAAAACTGTCTTCTCCCAATTTTTTACAAATAAAAGTTTCAAAAAAGAATAAGGTTAAGATTTCACTTTCACTTCAAAAAGTCCAATTTCCACTTTAAAACCAATGACTAAACTAAACATTTTGAATTTTGATATTTGAAAACTGATTAAAAACAAAAATATTTCACTCAAATCTCTATAAATTGGAAATTTTTGAGTTATTTTGCAAAATTTTTAGCCAGAAAAGAAATTAATCATATCGATTTTTCCAATACATCAATGAATTTTAGTATCGATTAGATCCTCCTCAATTTGAATCAGACAGCCTTTTGTTTTCCCAATTCCAAACAAAATACCTAAAATACTCATTTCACTGCGAATTCGTGTCTAATTCACAGTGTCTATCATTATAACTGAAGAATATAAATTATTACTGTACTATAAATTTTATTGTGATCTATTCATGTTTTTCTTATGAAATTCAATGATAGGCCTACAGCATGAAGACTATGTCCATTTCATTTATACTGGTGGCAAAATTTTACATTAAAAATAATTATTTGATAAAATCCAAGTTCAATTGTAATGAAAACAAATTCCTTCAAAAAATAATTGATAATAATACGTTTCGAGGTAAAAATTAAGAAAAAAAAATTGGGAAGAATCGGGAATCGAACAGATTCATCGGTCCGTAAGCTAGCGTTTTACCGTTACGCTAGACGGCCGTTCGAAAATATTAGTCTTGTAACAGCATTATAACCTCCTCATAAAAACACACACTTCTGAGCTGCAACAATGTAACCTATGGAACTTCATGTACGGTAGCATAGATTTGAACATTAATTCTGAAAAATCTAGAAGGAAAATTGAAATTTGCGCTTCCAGGTGCATGAGATTGATATTTTTAGAATCTAAGTGCAAAATTTGGAGATCTAAATCATTCCCGTTTTTCCGGTATACAATCCACAAGTTGACATGTTTTGATGCGAACAAACGAACACACGAACAAACGAACAAACACAACCCTACTCTCTCTTATCATATAGAATATAATATATACACTACTAGCAGGAACCCGTGCTCCGCAAGGATCTATTTCGAAACTTGACAAACTGAAAATTTGACGAAATGAAATTTTGAAGAATTGAAAATAGGCCTATAACCATCCTTGGTTAATTAAGAATCTATATGCAAAATTTCGGAGTAATAGCATTATCAACAACGATAAGAAAACATGTATTATTGTGATTTAATAATTATGAGAACCCATTGGTAAGATCAAAAAATTATAAAGCGGCATACTTATTATTGGCGGATTATAAAAAAAAAAAAATAAAATGCATGAACATTGAGGTTAGAGTTACTTGTTTACATTTTGAAAAGAATTAGTCGATCTTGGATAAATCGATAATTATCAGAACCAATACTGAACGAATCAGCTGATTATTCGATCAACCCATATGACCGGTTGAATCATATAAAATTCACTCATAAAGGATATATTATGTATACTAAAGGAAGTCGATGTGTAGAATTACAAACAACTATTATTTCTGTATAAATATTTATTATAATCCAAAAAAGCATGATAAATCAAGAGTATACAAAACTCATATAAAAACTAAATGTATTATCTATTAAAATCGTATGTTACGATTTATTTATGAATTCAATTTAAGATAAACACTCCATATATTTGTATAAAAACTTCTTTTATTTAATTTTTTCTATTATAAAGCCGAGGAAGCCCTGATTCCCAAGGCAACCAATTGTATTGAGTCTATTAAATTGAAGGCCAATCAGAGAGTAGCTTACAGAATTATTCTAGGAAGAGGCAAATTTTTCTGAAAACCTCCTTCTTCTGGCTTAAGATCCCAACCCGAGAGGATGCACATGGAGTTTAGGGTTTTTTCTTCTTCCTTTTAAAAATTTTTAATGAACTATTAAGCCAAACCCTTTTTTAAATGTAATGTATGTTTGTTGAATGTTAATTATTTGTGAACTCAGTGCTGTCAAGGAGTTCGTAATTGTAAAGATTCCCATAAAAATAGCTTTAATTCGAAAGAAACTTATAAAAATCTGGATCACGCGTTAGCCCAGCAGTGACGAAAAGGAGCCTACCCAATTAATTATTGGAAATAATTAATTCAATCCACGAGAACATCTAGAACTTCAGTCAGTGAGTGATAAGTCAAACCAAACGAGCTCGTTTTTTCGTTTTTTCTACGTTCAGTGGGGGTAATTATTAAAACAAAAAGCGCTATTCCAATTAATTAGAATTAAAATAAAAAGTCACCACGTGTTGAACAATATCACATAGTCCATAAGAACATTTATAAATTTATTTAATATATGTAGGAAGCTTACTTCCATGCACAGCCCGAATTCATATAAATCCCTGAGATCTCATGTTTGAATATTAATTTATTAATTATAAATTTGTTAATTGAACCAAGTATATCATATCAAACTTATAGACCGAACAGGTTTTTATTGGCAGAATTTTGTATTGACTGGAAGTCTAAGTACCAGTATTAAAAATAATATATTTATGAATTTGAAACTCACTATTGTGAATATTAGCAAAGCCTGTGATAATTATTCAGATTTTAGGAATAGATTATTTAAGTGAATTATAGATTTATCGAATATCTTATGCACATCTTTTTTGTGGGAATATATTTTGTGTTTTATGTCAGCATACAAATCGTAGAAATTTATTTTATCCTAGTTCATCTCGTGATATACAGTTTGAGCTGTTTTAATATCAACAAATATTTAGCAGCATTTAAAATTATTGAATCAAGTAATATTAACCTTATTCAGAGCACTCAATATTTATCATCCTTTGATGATATTCATTTTATCAGCCAGAACAAGTATATTAAGAAATTATATTAATAAGGTTCCAGTTATATCATATAAGGATCCAGAGAGCTTCAAGAACTGGCGTTGTAAGTTCTAAGGAATTTTGAAAGGGTATATTGGTGAATACTTGTATTCACGACGAGCGTTTTAAGAATCAACTAGAAACAACTATAGTTGGTCCTGATTATTCTCTAGTGGTACATGGTTACTGATAATCAGTCATCAAATATTCTTTTAATTTCCTTACTGGTATTCTTCAAGAACTTCATAGAAGCAGCGGTAAGAATTACCAATCACCGATCACTGAACCTTATGGTGATTATTTGTATTTATAAAATTCATGTTTCTACCACTGAGCTAGAGCTGAGGTTTGAACCCAGTAATTTTGCGAGCCGGAAGGCCTTAATTTTTTGTGAATTTATTCGCAAAAGAGGGAATTTAGAGACTGCTCTTATAAATACCAGAAACATCGTATTATCTGTGAAGGAATTACAATCCACAACTTCTCACAATAGCTTCATAACGTGGGACTCTATCATAAGAGATAACCCCCCCAGGAGCACAACTTCACACAATGGCACCCAACCAGTGGAGCGTGATGAAAAGCTTACCTACTCAATCTTACTATCAATGATTAATGAAATTATTGATAAAACTGAAAGCTGCAAGAAACATAATCTGAAGTTGTTTCGACAAGATATATCTGATAATCTATTGTAAGTTCTGGCTAAAATAATTGAGTTGCTCTTCAAATTAAAATTTTTCAAGCTGCATGAATACAGACAAACTGTATCACACGAGTTTGATAACATAATTCTCATAATAGAGAAAAAATTGGATGGAAATTTCCATAAAAGTTATAGTAAAAATTTGATTTTGATCTTTGAATCTAGACATTGTATGCTGACCAGGGTTATAGGTTATTTGAGGCATTATAATACTGTGGTTATTCAGGAGGATAAGACCCTAATTAAAATTTTAAGAACTATATTAGTGTAATTTGTAAGCCATATCTGTCTATGTTGATAAGCGTACCTGTAGCACTCGAAGGTCTTTTTGTAATATATGTACATGACACTTGAAACTTTAACACAACACAATTTTATCCAGAATAGGCACTATCACTGAATCCATTTTAATATTCCTGAGACTTGGCAACACACTTGGCTATTTACTCGAAGTATTCCATAATAACGTCACCATGAACCAGTCGCCGGCTAACTCGCAAATTTCCTACTTCAGCGAACACCCCCAAAACTATGTAGCCACGACACCGGCAAATCAACAGCCCCAGGACAATGCAGCGGAGACCCCACGAGAGAGAGAGGGAGGCAGCATATGCTCCATCAATTTCGACCCGCAAAACTTGGCCCAATTGTCTTCTACGAAGATCGATAACGCCGTCGATGCGAGTAATTCCGATGAGAGTCCGACTGAGGGAGTGAGGGCGTCCAACCCGGTACCGGCGTCTTCGCAGATCGCTCCAAGCGTCGCCGAGGGAACAGAGAGTGCCGCCACCCAATCGCCATCCAACGTGACTAGTCAACCGCCATCCGCCACCAACCTGGAAAAACGCAATACAACATTAGACTCTTCAGTCGGTTACATTACCAATCTTATGGCAAATGATTCTACAAACGAACTCAAACTCATGCTCAGTCAAATCTTAGCAAGACAGGACAACGAAGCGAAGGCAAACCGGGAAGCTATGCAGAAAAATAGTGAAACTATCACTGAAAATATTACCAAGACTGTACAAGAAGGTATTAAAACCATGGATGCAAAATTTTCTAGCTTCAGGGAGGAAGTGAGAAATATAATAGATACAAAAATAGATACTCAATCTGCAGTTATCAAAAAGCTAGAAACTCGTCTAGATGATGTCACCTGTCAAATAAATGAACGGTTGGATGACGTACCAAAGGAAGTTGAAAAACAGGTGGACGTATTGGGTAAGGAGCTGGGCACCGCTATCATGGGAACGGTCATGGGAAAGGTGTTAGAAAATAAGGGCGAGATAGAGTCGAAAGTGGAGGAAAATAATAAGAAAATAGTAGAAATAGTCAAGGAACAAAGTAACGTGCAGGCATGTATGGCAAATTTAGCGGAGGAGGGGGCAAAATCAAGTGAGAGATATGGCATGTTGGAGAATGCTATAGGCGGACAGCAGTTGAAGCTAACCGGATTGTATGATGAAGTGAATACACATAAGAAAATTATGAATGATAAATGGATCGCAAATGAAGAACGAGTCTCCAGAATAGAGACACGTATGGAAAATATCCCGGTCAGTCGAGTGCAGTATACACCGAATGAAGTAGTAAACGGCACTCAACTTTTTCAAAGTCTTGGAAAATTCGATAATTCCTACCGTCATATGCAACCCAGACCATTCATAGATCAAATAAAAGCTATTCAGGAATTGATACCCACCTCTTGGTTAGTATGGCGCTTCCAACTGTCCAGTCTATTACTCGGCGAGCCGCTGATGTTTTTCCAGAGCCGGATGCGAGATATCAATAGCTGGAGGACTTCATCTCCCAATTCCTGCAGCAGTATTGGAGTAAACGTAAGCAGATGGACGCACTATCAGAGATTATATCATGCACATATGATAATAGAGGCAGACAATCATATACTGAATTCGTAGCTAAGATGATGTGTAAGAATTCGCAACTAGACGAATCTTTGGCGGATACATCATTAGCAAATATATTAACAAAAAAGCTTCCTTACAATGTTCGCATGACACTAGCAGTATCTTCGATTTCCAGTTGCAAAGAATTAATGGAACATTTACACTGTATCCAATCCGTCACTTCTGAATCCAGTCAGGTAAACGACCGTACAGGAGATTCCAATCATTCTCCTCATCATAATAGCAACAGCTTCAGAAAAAATTATAATGGTGAGAATCAAATGTCAAATGCCGGAGCAAACACTCGATATCAAAAATACCCCGAAAATACTGGCAGAGGTCAATCGTTTGAAAACAGTTCTAGAAATAAATCGCAATATTACAATAATAAACAACAGGATAGAGGAGCATATTATGATGGCAGAGATCGTTTAAATGGAAATAATTACAAGCGAGATGGAGACCACAAAATCAAGTGAGACACATCAAAACCATAACCGAACAAATACATCTTACACAGTAGCACATACAACAAAAGCAACCCAAAATCAACATGCAAATAACCCACCACCAAATCAAGAAATAAGCACTTCTAAAACTACATGACTATATGATACCCCCAAAGCAAAGGATAATTATTCATCTACCAAATTAGAGGAACAAGCCAAACCTCTCCACATAGACACCACTTTCCGGGACGATCAGCGTGAAACACTCTTAGAAAACCCTGACGACACCGATGTGACATCAGACGGCCAGCTACAAACTTATATCGAATGCAAATTGTATGGGACTAAACTACAAGCACTGATTGACAGTGGCTCGCAATGCTGTTTATTACAAGAGGATATGTTTTTAAACATCAAAGAAAAACATTCAATAGCTATACTACCCCTTACCAATGTATACATTTCCGGTATTAATCCTGGCAGAAGGATAAGAGTAACCACTCAATGTCTCTTAGAAGTGGAAATAGAAGGAGTTATATTTGAATATACTTTCCTGGTGTTGCCAGTCAAAGGTCCATCAATGATAATAGGCGCTGATTTCTTACAGTATTTCCGAACCTGTTTGAATTTCCGTACATTGAAATTCCATGCAAGCCCTGAAACCACCACCACCGAAATTATTACACCTCTTAGTTTAAAAAGACATCCTGGAGAAAATCGGATAGTACAATTTGCATATCACATGGAAGGCGTGCCTAGGACTTGGGGTATTCATGAAATGGAAGAAACCATGGAGCATTTTGAAGTGTTGAGTTTAACAACGACGGATGACGGCGTGATTGATAAAGAGGTTTCCTCTGAAGAAATGCTCGGAAAATTATTGGATAGGATAAACTGTTATGCTGAATGGGATTTAGATACAAAAAACAGTGTCGCGAAGGTTTTCATTGAAAATAGAGATGTCTTCTCAGAACAGCCAGGACTAGCTAAAGATTTTGAATGCCGACTCAAAGTCAAACCTCATGAAGCCTATTACCGAAAATCTTATCCAATACCATTTACATACCGCCCGGCAGCTATAGCAGAGATAGACAGAATGTTAGAATTGGGGATTATTGAACCATCAAGCTCTCAATATAGCTTACCAATTGTTTGTGTTGCTAAGAAAGACGGTACCGTGAGATTATGTCTGGACGCGCGAGCACTTAACAGCATTTTGGAAGATGACCGTGAGAGCCCAGACCAGATAGAACAGGTGCTTCAAACCTTTAGTGGGAAGAATGTATATTCTACAGTTGACCTAAGCGCAGGTTATTGGCAGATCCAGATAGCGGCAGAATCAAGAGATTATCTATCATTCTTATTCAACGGAAGAAATTACCGCTTCACTCGCCTAGCTTTTGGACTGAGGAACGCCATGGCCATATTTATTCGTTGCCTTCGTCAAGCCGTAGGAGAAGATGTCACGGATTTCTGTACACTCTACGTGGATGATGGAATTATTTCTTCAACAAATATTCAGGACCATTGTCAACACCTAGATATAATATTTCGTCGCCTCATCAGATGTGGACTCAAATTGAAATTATCAAAATGCGAATTTTTTGCACAACAAGTCAAATATTTGGGACATATCATCACCCCGGACGGCATCTCCCAGGATAGCAGTAAATTAGAAGCCATCAGAAAATTCCCTTCACCAACCAACCGAAAGCAACTACAGAAATTCATTGGATTTCTTCAATTCTATAGACGTTTCAACAGCCGTATGTCACACTACACTGCCCAATTAAGTCACGTATTATCTACCAACAAAGCATGGAAGTGGACAGAAGCAGAAGAGAAGATATTTCGAGAATTAAAAGAAGCTTTCCTTGAAATAGTTGTATTAAGTCATCCCGATATGAGCCAGCCATTTTACATAAATGTAGACGCCTCAGATTACGCCATAGGAGCAGAAATATTTCAGAAAAGTGCCGAAGGAGATAAGGGAGTACTAGCTTTTTTCAGTAAAACCCTAAATCCAGCACAAAGACGCTATTCGATTACTGAAAAGGAATTATTAAGTATAGTAGAAGTCTGTAAAAAATACCGCACGCTACTGTTGGGAAATAAAATTTATATCAATACCGACCATAAAGCTCTTACATTTTTTAAAACAGCTAAATTAAACCACAACAGACTGTCAAGATGGTTTCTCGCTCTTCAAGAGTTTGACCTCGATCTCACACACTTACCAGGAAAGCAAAATCAAACAGCCGATTTTCTATCCCGAGAATTAGATGCCACTTACTGTAACGACACAAACCTGAAATGCTACGCAATGGAAATGGACGAAAGCATACCATATCCCGAAAATATCAAACCTCAAGTCTACAAGAATACACTAACACCCAGAAGGATTCAGAATGCGCAAAAAGAAGACCCTAAGCTATCCCAAATTTTAGAAATACTGGAGGAAGGACCATCTGAACCGCCCCACTACCTGCGACAGTACACGCGATACCGTGGATTCCTATTTCACCGCACCACACCACAAGATTATAACTGGAGAATCATAATACCTAAGGAAATAGCGGAAGAAGTGATTAAGGAAACGCATGAGAGAATTGGCCACTTTGGAGTAAGAAAAACGATATGTACACTAAAAGAAGCCTGTTATCTGAAAGGTATGCACAAAAAGGTAGTCAAAGTGTTAAGAGCATGCGACCTATGTCAGAAAACCAAACATTTAAAATATCAAGTCAGGGGAGCAATGATACCTATATTGCCGACCGCCCCATTGGAGTTAGTATCAGCCGACATTTATGGTCCTCTACCCCTAGCACAACATGGGAAGAAATATATATTCGTATTAACATGCACATTCTCTAAATACACCATGTTCTTTCCCATCGGTAAGCTAACAGGAGAAGTCCTAGCAAATTGCATAGTGAATAAGTGGACTCCGCAAGTAGGAAAACCTAAGCGCATTCTATCAGATAATGCATCATATTTTTGTAGCAAACCATGGAAAAGAATACTTGACCTGGCTGATATAAAAATATCTCGAACTTCCACATATTCTCCTAGTTCGAACCCCGTGGAGCGCCGCATGGCAGAAATCTCACGATTCATGAGGGCGTACTGCGCTGAAAAACATCAAAGTTGGGTTAGATATCTACCGTTCCTGGAAGAATGTTTCAACAATTGCATCAATGAAAACACAGGATATACACCAGTAGAGGTTATTTTCGGAGAAAGAAATAAAATGTTTATTGAAAAGTTAATAGATTTCCCACCGTCGAATGCTTTAACTCATCCTAACCTAGACATCTGTCACATTGTACAACAGAGATTAGAAAGGTCAGCGACCTCACGAAAGCATTATCATGATAATAAATCCAAGCAATTTAAATACAGTGTCGGAGATGAAATACTTTTAAAAAGCCATAGATTATCCAATGCATTGGAAAAAACTACCAGAAAATTCTTCCATATTTATACTGGACCATACAAAATTGCAGCCGTAACTGAACGTAATACAGTTCAGTTGTATGAAGAAAGCAAACCAAATTTAACTTGGTGGGAAAATATTTCTAATCTCAAACCGTATTATCGGGACAATAAGCGATAAGGATATAAACAATAATATTTTGGTTAAACGTCATTGGCCTACCTGACAAGATATACATACCAGACGAACGCCAACAATAAACTTAATTAGCAGACGAGTATCCACTTCGAATAACAACACCTGAAAATAAAGAAATAAAAAATTTAGAAACCATTTTTAACACCTTTCTTATTAGTGAAACAAGAGAATAAATAACTTCTAATGTTAAAAGCCAACTTACCTTCATGTAGCAGGAAGAGACATCAAGATGGCGACAAGTGATGAACCGAAGCCAACGTAAACCAGCTGTCTACTACGAAAACCAGAGTAGTCAATGCCTATTAAATCATCAAAGTTGATACCCCGAATAAGAAGATCAAGTGTCATATAAATGTGAATTGCATGTAGAGATATTATAAAAATATTATATTATTATTATTTATGTATAAACTATTAAGAAAATCACTAAAATTATCCGCCAAATGATCAAACCGCATAGTTACCACCAAAAGCATTAATCCCAAGTCTCAATGTATTAGAGGAATAAGAAGTTCTTGTTGATAAAACCTACCAAAGATTATCCTTAAAAATATCCATTATATGAAAGCAAAGCCCAAATTCTGCAAGAGAATGAAATGAAAATGTACAAGTCACTGTTCTATGTTGAGGGAGAAAATATATTATACTCTGCAAGTCGGAGAATTACCAGTTTGTTAGGTTGGCAATGATTTTGCACCAACGTTCAAATGTGCTTCTGGCCTGAGGGCGGAGCGTGGATTAGAAAAAAGATTTATATTATGTATGGAGGAGGAGATAGTTTATATTGTGTATTGTGTGTAGAAGGAGATTGGCCGATGTAAGGCGTATGTATTTGAATTGAATTTATTTATTGTTGTATATGTTGTTGAATTGTTAGGAGGTAGGATTCTCAGTAGAGTTATTAGCAGACTTTGTAACATGTATGATTTCTGATCCAAAACCAACTGGATCATAAAATTTATATTATATTCTCGAATTGTCGTTTTAAATCAGAAATCAGAGGGCGTTTTGTGTCACGTGGTAATTTGAAACCACCAAATATTTTTAAATGAGCCAATGAAATGTAATAGAACTATAAAATTGGAAAGAAGGTTAGACCTACCCAAAGAGTAAATCAACTCAAATCAAGTATTATTAGCGATTAGGAGTAATAGCATTATCAACAACGATAAGAAAACATGTATTATTGTGATTTAATAATTATGAGAACCCATTGGTAAGATCAAAAAATTATAAAGCGGCATACTTATTATTGGCGGATTATAAAAAAAAAAAATAAAATGCATGAACATTGAGGTTAGAGTTACTTGTTTACATTTTGAAAAGAATTAGTCGATCTTGGATAAATCGATAATTATCAGAACCAATACTGAACGAATCAGCTGATTATTCGATCAACCCATATGACCGGTTGAATCATATAAAATTCACTCATAAAGGATATATTATGTATACTAAAGGAAGTCGATGTGTAGAATTACAAACAACTATTATTTCTGTATAAATATTTATTATAATCCAAAAAAGCATGATAAATCAAGAGTATACAAAACTCATATAAAAACTAAATGTATTATCTATTAAAATCGTATGTTACGATTTATTTATGAATTCAATTTAAGATAAACACTCCATATATTTGTATAAAAACTTCTTTTATTTAATTTTTTCTATTATAAAGCCGAGGAAGCCCTGATTCCCAAGGCAACCAATTGTATTGAGTCTATTAAATTGAAGGCCAATCAGAGAGTAGCTTACAGAATTATTCTAGGAAGAGGCAAATTTTTCTGAAAACCTCCTCTTCTGGCTTAAGATCCCAACCCGAGAGGATGCACATGGAGTTTAGGGTTTTTTCTTCTTCCTTTTAAAAATTTTTAATGAACTATTAAGCCAAACCCTTTTTTAAATGTAATGTATGTTTGTTGAATGTTAATTATTTGTGAACTCAGTGCTGTCAAGGAGTTCGTAATTGTAAAGATTCCCATAAAAATAGCTTTAATTCGAAAGAAACTTATAAAAATCTGGATCACGCGTTAGCCCAGCAGTGACGAAAAGGAGCCTACCCAATTAATTATTGGAAATAATTAATTCAATCCACGAGAACATCTAGAACTTCAGTCAGTGAGTGATAAGTCAAACCAAACGAGCTCGTTTTTTCGTTTTTTCTACGTTCAGTGGGGGTAATTATTAAAACAAAAAGCGCTATTCCAATTAATTAGAATTAAAATAAAAAGTCACCACGTGTTGAACAATATCACATAGTCCATAAGAACATTTATAAATTTATTTAATATATGTAGGAAGCTTACTTCCATGCACAGCCCGAATTCATATAAATCCCTGAGATCTCATGTTTGAATATTAATTTATTAATTATAAATTTGTTAATTGAACCAAGTATATCATATCAAACTTATAGACCGAACAGGTTTTTATTGGCAGAATTTTGTATTGATTGGAAGTCTAAGTACCAGTATTAAATATAATATATTTATGAATTTGAAACTCACTATTGTGAATATTAGCAAAGCCTGTGATAATTATTCAGATTTTAGGAATAGATTATTTAAGTGAATTATAGATTTATCGAATATTTTATGCACATCTTTTTTGTGGGAATATATTTTGTGTTTTATGTCAGCATACAAATCGTAGAAATTTATTTTATCCTAGTTCATCTCGTGATATACAGTTTGAGCTGTTTTAATATCAACAAATATTTAGCAGCATTTAAAATTATTGAATCAAGTAATATTAACCTTATTCAGAGCACTCAATATTTATCATCCTTTGATGATATTCATTTTATCAGCCAGAACAAGTATATTAAGAAATTATATTAATAAGGTTCCAGTTATATCATATAAGGATCCAGAGAGCTTCAAGAACTGGCGTTGTAAGTTCTAAGGAATTTTGAAAGGGTATATTGGTGAATACTTGTATTCACGACGAGCGTTTTAAGAATCAACTAGAAACAACTATAGTTGGTCCTGATTATTCTCTAGTGGTACATGGTTACTGATAATCAGTCATCAAATATTCTTTTAATTTCCTTACTGGTATTCTTCAAGAACTTCATAGAAGCAGCGGTAAGAATTACCAATCACCGATCACTGAACCTTATGGTGATTATTTGTATTTATAAAATTCATGTTTCTACCACTGAGCTAGAGCTGAGGTTTGAACCCAGTAATTTTGCGAGCCGGAAGGCCTTATTTTTTTGTGAATTTATTCGCAAAAGAGGGAATTTAGAGACTGCTCTTATAAATACCAGAAACATCGTATTATCTGTGAAGGAATTACAATCCACAACTTCTCACAATAGCTTCATAACGTGGGACTCTATCATAAGAGATAACCCCCCCAGGAGCACAACTTCACAGGGGATAATAATAATTATTTATTAATCTATTTTACAGACCTATGTTTTCGAAATTGTCGGCCGAGCGTACTGAAGAACGGAAAGATGAACATGATAATATGATAATATGATTTAGCATTGTGGAGCGTGATTTGAAGGCTTCACACATGTAGAGTGAATCTTGTACTGAGTCAATGGTGTAGCGGCTATAAATTTTGTAATTGCGTGTGTGGACGCTGAGTGTACACCAGACTGATTGATTCACTACAAGATTCAATACAATTGTCGGAATCGCGGGAGGCCTAAACGCTCGCTCACCCTTGATTCTTCTAATGACAAATTGTATTGTGATGAAATTTTTATAAGTAGTGTAGCGATCGCTAAACACTGAATACGGATACCTTAAAATTATTACCTGTGAAGAATGAGCATACAAAATCATACGGGTCGAGCAAAAATCCCGATGTAGCTAATTTACGGAACTGCGTCTCTAATAAGTTCTGAAGGATTAAAATACGGTATTTGGACCAAATATCGTTCAGAATATACTTCGAGAACAGAGTCTTGTCGGGTTTTAAGCTCTATTGTAGGAATTTATATGATCTATGGCTGCCACTGCTGTACAATTGATGTGTTCGCTCCTAAGTCGAGGTAGGTAACAGATAAAAGCTGATATATGAGCAGGTAAGGACAAAGAATAAATATCTTGATCTGACCCCACTCGCTACATCCACTTAGACCTGTTCCAATATCCAGCTTAATTCAATTATTCTAATGATCGTATTCGATCGGTTCTTGATAATATAGAACGTATCAGACACAATAATTGACAGGCTTAAGAAATAATCGAACTCAGAAAGCGAATTAACAAAACTGAAATATATTACAATAAAATATGCAATCATACAGTGCAGGTTCAGAATTTGATTTACAGGTTGATAATAATTTAGCATTAACAGAATAGTTAAAAAAATTTCTTGTGCTTGCATGATACCATGCGTGATTCAACAGAATTTTACAATTGATAAAGTTTAACAGTTTTGAAAAAAAATAGTGAGAAAAAATGAATTATAAAATATTTTAAAATTGCTCGGGGTCGTGGTTCAGGCAGCGGAGGATAGTTAATCAACTACAAAATTCTTAGAAATTAAATATGAATAAATTTTAGGCTCTTAAATGCTAAAGCGCTTGTCGGCGTGGCCAATAATTTAACGAAGAAAAATTTATGTTTTTCTGCACTGAAATATTTTCGAAGCGTAGATTGGGGCCCCTTATAACTTATAACTCACGTGAAATTCCTTGATGGTCGTGGTTTTCTTTTTTAGATCAAAAATCGTTTGATCGGCAGCAATCCAGGCTTCGGTTTCAGCACGTGGGGAATTTTAATTTAAATATCTCCTTCACCGAATTAATTAAGGGATAATTTACTTTAAGCTTTTAATTTATCGATTGATGAGAACAGAAATTTACGAATAACAAATAAATTGGCCTAAAATATCGGCTCACAAATAGAACATTTAAAATCGAACAAGAAATTTTCACAAATAGGTCTTTGGTAACCATAAAAGAGATCTGCACGGTGAGGATTTCAAAAGGGAAGTGCTGCTCTTTTCTCTAAGCTTTTAGGCTAGACCTTGCTTCTCAGAATCTCAATGTAATAATTTGCATAAAAATTTGCCATTGGTAGAACGCTTGTGACGTAAACATGACGTCAGTGGCAAGTAGTAGAATACAATTCCTTTAATTACAATAATAATTTAATTATGTAATTCTTAAAACTGCTTAATCTTCTAGACATAGTTCCTCTCATACAATGTACACGTGCTAGTGTAACTGATAAGGCAGGTTGGTGTCTGATAATAGATTAACATGTGTTGCTTTCAAACGATCACCGTCTTGGTGCTATTTCTATGCACTATGATTGGCTTAGACCTGCCATAGAGATTTAATTACCATGTGGTTCAGTTGAATTAAATTATTAATAAATTAATATTCTTGTACAATTTTTATTAGGTTTGAGATTATTATAATTAATTTCTGCCATTTTATCAATAATATAATTTCATGCTATGACCTATTTAGTTACAATAAGACCTGACATATAATATAATTTCTTAAATAATAAATAATTTCAACAATAATACATACATTTTATTTTTTATTTTGAAATTCTTGATCCTTTATTGATAGTTTTATAATTTTTAGGAATGATATTTTACCTTGCATGAAAACCGGCATGACATTTGACAATGCTTTGAATCAGTCAGCTGCGTTCGAACTGTTTTAAAAACATCTGATCGATAGTAAACAAAGTGTAACCTCAAAATCAGTGAGCGATTCATAAATAATTTGTGCTTTATTCGCAAAATAATTATAATTTTATTGAATAATTTTCCTAGAAAAATATTCAGTACAGAACGGTACTCTTATCTAATATACAGTTATTGATAAGTAAGCTTTATCGCTCGGTCGCTAACTATTCCTTTAGCAAATTCCTTCATTTTAAAAGGTAATCACAATTTTTCTCTCTTTTCATGAGATCTATTTGAAAAATTCATCACACAAAAGCCCCCAGGATATTTTAAATAGGTAATTGGGAGACGAGTCGAAACAATGACTATTTGAAAAATCCGATATTGTGATGAATACACTATTTCATCTCCTTACTTCTACGAAAACTCAACACTTAACACTAAAAACAATATATCGTGCACTTTTGGCTACGAGAAAATAAATAATTGATTGTTCCTTCCATTGGATACAATCGAAATACAATAATTAATGAGGTCTCTTAGGATCCTTCATTAAAAACAACTCCACAACTTCCATTCATGGGTGGCTTATGAGCAGACCCATAACTATAACGAATATACAAGATTTCACATATTACTTCTTAAGATTTGAACAGTATTTGCAACAAATATAGACTTTCATCATTTTTTCATAGTTATTACAGGTTTCGACTCTTTGGTTTGGCTTTTACATAAATTGGGTGAGAGTGTGATTTTACTTCGGTGACTTGACAATCGTCTACCGTTTGACTCGAGCAATTTCTTATTTGCGCTTAGTACGTTGCGTACAAACAGGGTTACACTTGAAATGGCTTTCTTGATTTTTATCGATGTTGGTTACAAATATTAAGTCCTTAAGATTATATTTATCAATTGGAATTTCAATTCATGATCTTTTGATGCAACAGTAATAAATTTCACATTTGAAGGTAAGAATTTCATTTTCTTTGGAGTTTTTTAGAGATACATTCATATAACACAGAACATGCACATTTCGTGCAAATTAACATAAATATATATTTTTTTTTGTTTGTGTTTTTTACTTATAATTCCACATTAAATAATGGGTTACAATAATTAACTAACGATATTGCTTTGATTCTATTAACATTGACTCTAGGATTTCGTACACATTGGTTGGTGGGACGAAGAAAATTATCGAACAGGCGTTGGTTCTGAATAGATTTTTCTATTGATTCTGTATTTCAAGGTTAGGTTTACACATTTTTTCAAATAAACTTTGTTTATTTTCTTTCCTCCTATTCACTACTAATTTCATGTTATTTCTAATTTATAATTATTTTCTGTGGATAATCCAATTTTTGTTTTTGTTTTCCAGTTGGGCGGATATAACTAGGCGATTGTTTCTGTGATGACTATGACATGAGGCGGATGGCTTGATTAGGTTGGTAATTTGTAGAGTTGTTTTGTAGTTTTATTTTCTTGACTTAAAGTTGATTTCAATTTCTTCATTTGAAGTGAATTAATAATATTTCCTTATTGGCTGAGATGCGGCGAAGTTTAGGCTATGTTGATTAGGCTGCAGTAGAAAGATGCTGGTTCGCAAAGATGTGATTCAATGGGTAGGCTGTGACTATGAAGGAGTTTGATAATTTATGTATTCACAACGCATCATATTGAAAAATTTCCGCACCTAAGGCGTAATCCGATGCGTCAACATTTATATGAAAAGGTTGGTTGAGATTTGGATGATTCAATATAACGGCCTTCAAAAAAGCATCCTTCAACTGGTTGAAAATTTCATCTTCCTTGAGCCCCCATGTCCATGGTTTAGAGGATGATAAAACATGACTCAGTTGTGCCGTATAATGAGACATCTGTTTGTTAAAGCGGCGATAGAATTGTAGGAAACCAATAAAACGTTGAAGCTGTTTACGACTTGATGGAGATGGAAAGTTTTTTATAGCTGCTAATTTATCAATGTCCTGCATGATACCTTTATCAGTTATGATGTGCCCGAGGTATTTGACTTTCTTGGCAAAAAATTCACATTTTGATAATTTTAACTTCATACCACATTTTATTAGTCTACCGAATACTACATCAAGGTGTTGAATATGCTCTGCCACACTCTGTGATGAAATAATTGCATCATCAACGTAAAGAGCACAAAAATCTGAAATGTCTTCACCAATTGATTGCCTTAGGCAGCGTATAAATATAGCCATTGCGTTTCTGATCCCAAAGGCAAGTCGGGTGAACCTGAGATTTCGACCGTTGAAGAGGAAGGACAGGTAATCTCGAGATTCTTCGGCCACTTGTACCTGCCAATATCCGGCGCTGAGGTCGACGGTGGAGTATATGGTCTTGCCGTGGAACGTCTGCAACACCTGATCGATCTGGGTGGGAGCTTCACGGTCGTCGTCGAGAATCATGTTCAGCTGGCGGGCGTCGAGACAGAGTCGGGTGGAGCCGTCCTTCTTCGAAACGCAGGTAATAGGCAAACTATAATGCGATGTGGATGGTTCGATAATGCCTAGTCTTTCCATCCTATCTATTTCGGCAGCTGCTGCTTGACGGTGCGCAAAAGGGATGGGATAAGATTTTCTATAATACGACTCATGTGGTTTGACCTCTAATTTACACTGAAAATGATTTGCCAATCCCGGCTGTTCTGAAAATACTGCACGATTTTTTATGAACATTTCTTTCATGGATTGTTTGATTGCGAGCCCCCATTCAGAATTGTTATCAATCTCATTCAGTAACTTTTCCATCAGAATGTCAGTATCATCTGGTGTTTCATTTTCCAAGCTGTAGTCATCCACTGAATCATGACTCATCACTTCACTTTCTTCACCTTCTCTGTATTGCACCTTGTATTCTTTTTCAGGAATGTAGTCTTCAACCATGTGATATCTCACTACTCGTACGTCTCCCGCATTGGCCTTTAATACTATCTGAGTATTGATACTAGTCCGGTTGCTATTGTCAGTTAACTGTAGTTCGAGATTTTTGAAATTTATGTTTGAGTTATAATGGGCTAAGAAATCAGCACCAATAATAATGTGTGGTCCATTTGCAGGTAATACCAGGAAGGAGTATGGGAAGCACTTTCCTTCGACTTGGATCTCCAGGAGGCATTGTTTAGATATTCGGAGACGACGTCCTGGTGTGACACCTGATAGGTAGGTTGAGGTTAACGGTAATGTGGCTATTTCTGTTATGTTTTTCAGGCGGGAATAAGAATCATTCTGGATTAAGCTAACTTGTGATCCAGTATCTATGAGAGCTTTGAATTGTAGGCTGGCTACTTGTATGGTTATATAGGTTTGAAAATGTTCATGTATTTCTTGGATGCTGGAGTTTTCTTCTTCTAGCAAGGTTTCTCTGATGTTATTATATAGCGTGGTAAGGCATGTAGGTTCTTTTCCTGTATCTGGAGCAGTGGGGTTGTCTAGATTTTCCATTCCATTCATTTTTGCAGGTTGAGTAGGCTTAAACCGTATAGAGCGGCAACGACGGTAGACTCCTCTGAGTTTCGGTTTCTTGCCTTGGACTATTTCGACTGGCGGGAGTGACGGATCAATATTTTCAGTTGGCGGTTGTTCCTCTGCTAATGGATTATCATTTCTCTCCATGTGTAGACAGGCGATGGACGACTGTGGTGGGTGATTTCCATATAGTCAGATTTTCTGCGGCGTTGATGACCCTTGTGTTTTCTCAGCCATATCCGATTTTCTTCCCTGATTTTCGTTGGGCGTCGTTTGATGCTGATTTGCGCTCGCATTTCCCATCCGGTTGTAGTTGTTGTTCCGGCTATGCGCGGCGTTGTTGGAGTATTGGTTACGGTGTTGGTTTATACGGTCTCGTCCGTCATGGTAGTACGCGTTTCTCCTGTTTGTGTCAGACTGCTGGTTGTGGTTCTGGAAATTCCTCCTATTTTCTGGTTGGTTTTCCTTATTTAATCGCTGTTGAAAATTTGTGTTGCGATCCTGGTTATTTGCAGAATTAAAGGGACGACGTGCGTTAGAAAAGGGAGAAGTATTTTGTTGGGGTTGGTGATCTTGATGCGGATGCTCTTGTCGCACAGTGAAGTTGTAATCTTCGCGATGTACTGCTTGGATTTCATGGAGATGATTTTCCAATTCTTTGATGGTCTTAACATGACTAGTCGCTAGTGCCATCTGTACGGGGTAAGGCAGCTTCCGGATAATGATCTGAGTGAGTGCTAACTCGGCAAAAGGTGTATCCAGTTGTGAATTTTGGTATCTGATGTTTGATACGAAGGCGGTGCATGTTTGGCCATTTCGAGGTGAATATTTGCAGGATACAATATCAGATAATATAACTCGCTGTCGATCTTGTCCCCAATATTGCTCTAGGAAAGCATCTATGAATTCGGATAAACTATTAAATTCGGCGGCGCGTCCGTGAAGGAAAAGTAATGGTTCTCCAGACAACAGAGTAAATAATTTGAATTTCCATATGGGCCAGGGTGTGGGGGTAAGTTCTTGAACAGATCTCAGTTGTTCGACGAAGGGTTTTGGGGGCATAGACGCCGGAGTGTCATCAAAATGTCCTAGGTTTTGAAAAATTGTGGTGGTGTTGTACGACTCTGAGGGCGGTGACAGTTCTAGATTGGCTCGAGAGTGACTTATGCGGGTTTCCATCTGAGTGATTCGGGTATCCGTCTGCTCAAATCTTTTTCGGACCTCGGCATCAACACTCTTCCTTTGCTCAGCGGCAGTATCACACCGTCTATGTAGGTCGCTGTATTGTATAGTTAAGCTGTCCACCTGAGAGCTAATAGCAGTTTGCTTTTCATTCAGGGTGTTAACATGGCTCTTCAAATTTGTTATATTGGATGTAATGGGTTCAAGTTGCCCTTCTACTCGCCGTATAATGTCCTCGTGTTCATTTTGACATGTAGAGATTTGTTCATTTAGTTTGGCCTGCACGCTCTGAGTTATCTGCTCTCCTGCTTTGGTGCAATGCTGTTTGGCTTGCTCAACTACTTTCTCTTTCAGAGTATCCATCTCCACGCGTATGTGTTCTTTTAAGGTGACCTCGACGTTGACTACCTTCGTATGCATATCTTGTGATATCTGATCCAATCGGTTATTTGTTTCTGCAATGGATTTATCTAGACGCTCAGTTAATTTTTTGATGGTTTTATCTGTGTCACGGAATGCTACATCCATCCGCTGACTCAATTTCTCCAAACCCTGTTCGCTTACCTTCTTTGCTTCTTGAACTTCCATTTTTAATTCTTCCTTTGCCTGTTTGTTATCTTCCTTTAATTGTTTGTTGTCTTCCTTTAATTCTTCCTTTGTTTGGTCGCTTTTTTCATTTAAGTTTTTTATTTCTGCATTTGTTTTATTTATTGCTTCATTGGTTTTCCTTATTTCTTTCAGGATGAGGGTCCAGTCAACGGCGGGAGCGGGTGCATGGTTATCAGTTAGCCGCTGGTTTTTTATCCGAGCAACGGTGCGAGAAATGGGAGTTCCTGTTTCTGAGACGTCATCGACTGAGTGCTCTTCTGATGTTTCATCCTCCGGCTCTTGGGCTACCAACGTATCCTCCACCAGAATGCAGCTCTCCTCCACCTGCGTCGAAGATAAATCATCCAGTACATTGGGATGGAAATCGGCGGATGCGGTGGCAGATGCGGATGGCGGCGAACAATCGGGTGAGATGTCCTCGGTGTCCGACAGACTTGGATTGACCTGGTCGTTTCCTGCCATAGTTTGTGAGAGAATAATGCGACGAACGTGTGTGGTGAATAAACGTGAAAGTGTTGTGATATATAAAATAATTAATAAGAAATCCAATAGAAATTGTGATAGCTTCGTAGTGAGTGAAATACGGAAAAAGTGGTTTAGCAATGTGTTCAGTGATAAAATGAGTCAAGTTAGCAATATCGTTAACATAAAAATGACAAGGACACACAGGATACACAGTGAACACTTATGCGGTAATACAGGTACGCCTCTTATAATTTATTATTACTATTATTATAAATATCTTACTTTTATAATTTCTTGCCGCAATTCAATATATAGGCTAGTGTTCTTTGCACAATTTTATATAAAAGGGGCAGTGTTTTGTTTGAATTATTCCGCAATATATCCGTGATTTAATTTTACTTCCCTCTTTATGTTTTAAAAACTTTTAAAAATGTAAATAACTTCAATCCTCTTTTCTGTAAATATTTATAAATTGTTTCAATATAGACCTAATATTCTTCAAATAATATGACCTTTCTTATGATATCTCTTATACCTATGACTTATAGTACGACCAATTTTCGAATAACACAATAATAAAATTCTGAGTTCGATTTTTTCTCTAAAAATTCATCAATTGATAAATTTCTTTTCTGTTCAAAAATTGGGTATGGTACGACTTGTTATTTTATATAACAGTGAACAGTTAATACTAAATTCGAAGAAATTCACAACCATGAATTTTTCACAAATTTTCCCGTTGTCAGCGCTATAGTATACTGAGCAACTAAATAATCCTCGTAGTCGATTATCCACCTCTTCAATGCCTATCACAGTTGGGCGCCAAAATCATGTGGAGCGTGATTTGAAGGCTTCACACATGTAGAGTGAATCTTGTACTGAGTCAATGGTGTAGCGGCTATAAATTTTGTAATTGCGTGTGTGGACGCTGAGTGTACACCAGACTGATTGATTCACTACAAGATTCAATACAATTGTCGGAATCGCGGGAGGCCTAAACGCTCGCTCACCCTTGATTCTTCTAATGACAAATTGTATTGTGATGAAATTTTTATAAGTAGTGTAGCGATCGCTAAACACTGAATACGGATACCTTAAAATTATTACCTGTGAAGAATGAGCATACAAAATCATACAGGTCGAGCAAAAATCCCGATGTAGCTAATTTACGGGACTGCGTCTCTAATAAGTTCTGAAGGATTAAAATACGGTATTTGGACCAAATATCGTTCAGAATATACTTCGAGAACAGAGTCTTGTCGGGTTTTAAGCTCTATTGTAGGAATTTATATGATCTATGGCTGCCACTGCTGTACAATTGATGTGTTCGCTCCTAAGTCGAGGTAGGTAACAGATAAAAGCTGATATATGAGCAGGTAAGGACAAAGAATAAATATCTTGATCTGACCCCACTCGCTACATCCACTTAGACCTGTTCCAATATCCAGCTTAATTCAATTATTCTAATGATCGTATTCGATCGGTTCTTGATGATATAGAACGTATCAGACACAATAATTGACAGGCTTAAGAAATAATCGAACTCAGAAAGCGAATTAACAAAACTGAAATATATTACAATAAAATATGCAATCATACAGTGCAGGTTCAGAATTTGATTTACAGGTTGATAATAATTTAGCATTAACAGAATAGTTAAAAAATTTCTTGTGCTTGCATGATACCATGCGTGATTCAACAGAATTTTACAATTGATAAAGTTTAACAGTTTTGAAAAAAATAGTGAAAAAATGAATTATAAAATATTTTAAAATTGCTCGGGGTCGTGGTTCAGGCAGCGGAGGATAGTTAATCAACTACAAATTCTTAGAAATTAAATATGAATAAATTTTAGGCTCTTAAATGCTAAAGCGCTTGTCGGCGTGGCCAATAATTTAACGAAGAAAAATTTATGTTTTTCTGCACTGAAATATTTTCGAAGCGTAGATTGGGGCCCCTTATAACTTATAACTCACGTGAAATTCCTTGATGGTCGTGGTTTTCTTTTTTAGATCAAAAATCGTTTGATCGGCAGCAATCCAGGCTTCGGTTTCAGCACGTGGGGAATTTTAATTTAAATATCTCCTTCACCGAATTAATTAAGGGATAATTTACTTTAAGCTTTTAAATTTATCGATTGATGAGAACAGAAATTTACGAATAACAAATAAATTGGCCTAAAATATCGGCTCACAAATAGAACATTTAAAATCGAACAAGAAATTTTCACAAATAGGTCTTTGGTAACCATAAAAAGAGATCTGCACGGTGAGGATTTCAAAAGGGAAGTGCTGCTCTTTTCTCTAAGCTTTTAGGCTAGACCTTGCTTCTCAGAATCTCAATGTAATAATTTGCATAAAAATTTGCCATTGGTAGAACGCTTGTGACGTAAACATGACGTCAGTGGCAAGTAGTAGAATACAATTCCTTTAATTACAATAATAATTTAATTTATGTAATTCTTAAAACTGCTTAATCTTCTAGACATAGTTCCTCTCATACAATGTACACGTGCTAGTGTAACTGATAAGGCAGGGTTGGTGTCTGATAATAGATTAACATGTGTTGCTTTCAAACGATCACCGTCTTGGTGCTATTTCTATGCACTATGATTGGCTTAGACCTGCCATAGAGATTTAATTACCATGTGGTTCAGTTGAATTAAATTATTAATAAATTAATATTCTTGTACAATTTTTATTAGGTTTGAGATTATTATAATTAATTTCTGCCATTTTATCAATAATATAATTTCATGCTATGACCTATTTAGTTACAATAAGACCTGACATATAATATAATTTCTTAAATAATAAATAATTTCAACAATAATACATACATTTTATTTTTTATTTTGAAATTCTTGATCCTTTATTGATAGTTTTATAATTTTTAGGAATGATATTTTACCTTGCATGAAAACCGGCATGACATTTGACAATGCTTTGAATCAGTCAGCTGCGTTCGAACTGTTTTAAAAACATCTGATCGATAGTAAACAAAGTGTAACCTCAAAATCAGTGAGCGATTCATAAATAATTTGTGCTTTATTCGCAAAATAATTATAATTTTATTGAATAATTTTCCTAGAAAAATATTCAGTACAGAACGGTACTCTTATCTAATATACAGTTATTGATAAGTAAGCTTTATCGCTCGGTCGCTAACTATTCCTTTAGCAAATTCCTTCATTTTAAAAGGTAATCACAATTTTTCTCTCTTTTCATGAGATCTATTTGAAAAATTCATCACAGCATCTAAAGTTACCAGCTGTAATAAACATGTCACCCTGTGATAAATTGTGTACTGGTATAGAAACGGTAGTTTGGAGTTGAAGTGTAGTTGATTGGTATCAGCTGTGTAGATAATGGTTCCTTAGAAGACTTATACAAATAATTATCACTCCCCTATCATTGAGAAACTGGAAATTGTTGGAAAAAAAATCATTCACCTCATGAAAAAGAGTTGTTCATATTGCATTCATTGATTACTGAAGAATGAGAGGATAATTTACAATTTATTTGAATTTAGCTTAGCTTATATTCATCCTAAAATGGAAGATGGAGAGAATATGGAATTCTGTGTGATTCATCGTACATCGCAAATTTCCTGGACCATCTATTGACAATC